>NC_091466.1:78989749-79157249 GCF_027789765.1 Dendropsophus ebraccatus | reverse complement strand
CTATCTATCTATCTCCTATCTATCTATCTATCTATCTATCTATCTATCTATCATCTATCTCCTATCTATCTATCTATCTATCTATCTATCTATCTATCTATCTATCGACCAAAAAATAGGGTTCCAGCTTGAAAACAGTGCTGATTGTGGCATCGAAACGTTGCTGCTGCATGTTCCTTTGAGCAAATAAACTACACTTTTCTTCCCTATTGGAGTGCCGGAACCCTATTTTTCAGTCTGTATATGTGCACGAAGGATACTTAGTGCGGGGTGGCACCCTATACCTTTACTACAGGAGTGCTGTGGATTTTCTGATTGCTCTATATCTCTATCTCTCTTTCTCTATCTTTCTCTCTCTCTCTTTCTCTCTCTCTCTCTCTATCTATCTTTCTCTCTCTCTCTCTATCTATCTTTCTCTCTCTCTCTCTATCTTTCTCTCTCTCTCTTTCTCTCTCTCTCTCTCTATCTATCTTTCTCTCTCTCTCTCTATCTATCTTTCTCTCTCTCTCTCTATCTTTCTCTCTCTCTCTTTCTCTCTCACTCAGTTGCTGCAGGGGGTCAGGTATAGGTGGACACCTCCTTGCTCCCCCGGGCACCGCTCTCTCTCTCTCCCGCACAGGAATCCTCGGCTCCTGTCACTCGGTGCTGTAGCACATGTATCTGTGTCCCGGACTGAGCGTCACACACGGCCGCTTCCAGCACTGACAAAACATAACGGGGCTCCGAGAATTCCTGTGCGGGACAGAGTGCGGTGGCCAGTGAAGCATGGAGGTGCCGACCCATACCTGACCCCAACTATATATGCGGGAGAGGGGGGGCAGGGCTCACCGTGCAGCTTACAGAGAAGTTAGGAGGAGAGAGCCGCCCAGCAGCAGCAGCGCTGAGCTCACACTGGAGGGGGAGATGCCGTCTGTGTACAGCCTGTCCTATCTCCAGCCTTTTTCTTCAGCCCCCACAGCAGGATCCCTTGTCCTGCAGCAGTATATGTGCGTCCTGGCTCGGGAGGTGAATCGGAGCATAAGCTTTCCAGCCTCCGTCTCTCCACCCGGCACCCCTCTCTCTCTCCCTGCACCAGAGCATGCGGCCGCCGGGTGTGGGGGGAAAATACCGCAGATACCGTCCTGGCAGAGTTGAGGTCGGTTAACCGACGCCAGTGACGGTATCGGTATTTTTGCGGTATACTGCCCAGCCCTACTAAGAACACCACAGGGTTCACCATAGACAAACCCCCAAGTCTCCTCGTGCGGTACGTAACCTCTCTCTTGACCAGGTTCAGCCTATTCCCCCATAACAGCTGGAAGAACAGGCTGTAGATCCTAGTATAGGAAGCCTCTGGCAAGATACATACACTGCCCAGGTAGATGAACAAAGGGAGCAGGTACGATTTGATCAGGTGTACCCTTTCCCTTAAAGGGAACCATTCACCCCGTGGCCCCCGGCAGAAACTGACATACAGTGACATAAAGGTCAATATACTTACCACATCGCTCCCGGTCCCGTCCCGGATCCCATTGTTGACACAGAGAAATCGCCGATTCTTCTTCTCCCGCCCATTATGGTAATGAGCTGAGATGAGTCCAACGTCCATAGGAAACGACGGACGAGTCCAACTTATTCATGAGGTCCTCTTCTTGTCGCCGCCCATCCACGCCTCCTGGAACTTGATTGACGTCTTTAGTCTTTAGTCTTCTGACGAATTCCCGCGCAGGCGCCGCTGCGATGGTCTTGTCACCTCTTCTGCGCCTGCGCGGTAAACAGGATACGTGTTCGAGCCAATCGGCGCACGCGCAGTAAACAGTGAAGCTGCGGAGCGGCTTCAATTGTGAACTGCGCATGCGCCGAAAACGACTGTCACGGCGCCTGCGCGGGATCCGGCGAGAAGAAAGAAGACGAGGAGGAAGAGAACCTGGCGTCAATCAAGTGTCGGAAGCGGGGAGAAGGCTTGACTTAGGACTCGGCGGCGCTCATTACCATAATGGGCGCGAGAAGAAGAATCGTCGATTTCTCCGTGTCAACAATGGGATTCGGGACGGGACCGGGAGCGATGTGGTAAGTATATTGACCTTTATGTCACTGTATGTCAGTTTCTACCGGGTGAATGGTTCCCTTTAAGGTTAAGGACCAACCCTTCCACTGGTCCACCTTCTGAGCGGCATTCTGGAGTCTACCATCCCAGTTTTTAGTGGGGTAATCACCCTGGCCGAATGTAATGCCTAGGATTTTTGCCGAGTCTTGGGGCCCTGGAAGGGTGTCCGGGAGATCAAACTCGGAATCTCCCCCTCCCAGCCAGAGACTTTCACACTTATCCGGGTTGATGCTGGACCCAGATGCCTCTGAGTAGCGGTCCACCTCCGACATCACCATATCGACCTCCCCTCTCGAGGACACGAAGATAGTGACATCATCAGCGTACGCTACCACTCTCAGGGTGGCTTCTGGCTCCTCCAGGCTCATCCCGACCCCTGCCAATGGTCCACAACCAACCCTCCTAAGGAAAGGGTCGATCGCGAACACATACAACAGTGGGCTCAAAGGACAGCCCTGGCGAACACCAGACCCAACCTCAAAAGAGCGGCCAGACCAACCGTTCACCAGCGGGAAACTCTCTGCCCCTGCATACAAGATCTTAAGCCAATTGACAAAAGTAGCTGGTAGGCCATATCTCCGAAGGACAGACCAGAGGTACTCGTGGTTCACCCGATCAAATGCTTTGGCCTGATCCAGGGACAGCAAGTACCCCTTCCAAAGACCCGCACTACTCCGCTCCACTGCCTCCCTGACACTAAGGACAGCACTTAAGGTGCTTCGGCCTGGAACAGAGCAGTGCTGAGCCTCCGAAAGGAGTCGGGGTGCAAACTTCACCAGCCGATTAAACAGTATCTTGGCCAGAATCTTCCTGTCCGTATTGAGAAGAGCTATGGGCCTCCAGTTCTCAATGCGGCTCGAATCTTTACCCTTTGACAGAAGAATCAGGGCTGACCTCCTCATTGACCTCGGCAGAGTGCCCGAGGAAAGACACTCATTGAAGACCTCAGTCAAGAGGGGAACCAAGAGGTCCCTGAAGGTCTTTTACCACTCAGATGTTAAGCCATCTGGACCTGGCGACTTCTTCAGGGCAAGCCCTTCAATCGCCAGTCTAACTTCCTCTTCCCTGATCTCTTCTGCCAAAACATCAAGAGAGGGGTCTACCCCTGGCTCAGGAATGGTTTCAGCCCGGAAACCCGACATCACGTCTCGATCTAGATCCTTCCTCCCCAAGAGGTGTGAGTAAAAGGATCTGACGACCTCCAGGATCCCCGATCTGGACCGGTTCAGAGATCCTGTACTATCAACCAGTCCAGTCACATTCTTACTATTCACTGACATCTTACAGTTTCTGTAGGGGTCGGGCGAGCGGTACCTCCCGAAATCCCTCTCAAAAACTAAACATGCGTGCCTATCATACTGACACCTCATGAGCAAGGCTTTCACTCTGGAGATCTCTTCTCTACTACCTCCAGTCGAGACGAGATGCTCGAGTTTCCTCCTCAGGCCCTGATACACACGATACCTATTCAGGGACCTGAGGCTCGAGAGCTGGCGGAAGAACCTCGCAACCCGCTTCTTGAATATCTCCCACCACTCTGACTTACTACTACATAGGCCCAGTAGAGGTACCTGACTCTGAAGAAAATCCTCAAAGGACTGTCTTACCTCTGCTTCTTCCAGGAGGGACGAATTCAGCCTCCAGTAGCCTCTACCCATCCGGGGGGTCTCTGAAACATTCAGGGAAAACAAAATTAGACAGTGATCGGAGAACTCCACCTCAACCACGGACACTGCGGAAGAGACTGCTTCCTCCTTTAAATAAAACCTGTCTAATCTAGACCTGCAGCTACCTCGATGATAGGTGAAACCCGTGTGGCCCGAGGGGGTCCGGATGTGGGCATCCTCTAGGCGAGCTTCCCTAACTATACTAATCAGGGCCATGCTATCATAAGCCAGCTTGTCTTTGGCGCCTCTCCTGTCCTGAGACCTCGTGATAGTGTTGAAGTCTCCACCAAAGACCACCTGCCGACTCGTAAAAAGAAAGGGCTTAATCCTCATAAAAAGGCTTTTACGGTCCCACTTAGTTTGTGGGGCATAGATGTTAATGAGCCGGAGCTCTTGCCCCTTCATGAGGACATCCAAGATCAGGCACCTCCCCATTTCCAACTCGATAACCCGTCTGCATTCTACAGTAGCGGTAAAAAGGACCGCCACCCCACTATACGGCTCAGCCGCAAGAGACCAGTGTGAAGGTCCATGCCTCCACTCTCTCTTGGCTTTTATTAGAGAGGCTAGATCTGTTAACCTGGTCTCCTGCAAAAACAAAATGTCGGCGTTAATACGACCGAGAAAATCAAAGGCTGCAAATCTAGCCGTATCAGACTTAATGCTGGCACAGTTAATGGATGCCAGCGTCAATGGGGTGAGTGCCGCCATCATGGATGATAGATTTGGACGGCCTTAAACCCCTACTTACTTGTTTTCTTTCCTTTTTTCTTTCCACCCCCTTCAACATCAGAGGAAGATGGTTCCTTAGACCGTTTTAGGGAGGTGGACATATCCATCTCTTGATCTTCACTTCCCCCACCTGAGGCCACCTGACCCCCTGAGGAAACTACCTCTGGGGGAGCAGGCTCGGCACCTCCTGGAGGTTCCTCTGCCCTAGACACCAGTCCCTCAACCTCTCCCTCTAAAAATGGAGAGGTTCCTTCACTGAGGGACTGATATCTGTTAGATAGACCGATCAGAGGGGGGTCAGTCAGAGCTTCCTTTGACATCTGGCCTTTAATAATTTTTTGGGAAGACGAAGAAGTCGCCTTAGATTTTTTAGGCATCTTCTTAACATTCTTCCTTCTGCTGCGCTTAGGTTTTTCCTCTTGCCATCTCCCTCCATCCTCATCCAGACTTTCATACTGGGAAGAACCTGAGGAGATGGCTATAGCCTCGCTTTCCTCTTTGCGCAGTCTCCCCATCTCTTCATCTAGTTCAGCGCCCCCCCTAAGCCTCAGCCTGACCATCTGAGCCAACGCCAGGAGCAGGACCCTGGACTACCCCGACCATCTTGGAATTTCCAAGGTCCCTGCTCCTTCTGCGCCTTTCCTCTCGCCTAAGCTGAGTGGGGCTCTTACGCTTTTCCTTGTCAGTTCTCTTCCTTGGCTCTGGTGCTCCCTCTCCTCTGCTGGTCCCCTCCCCCGCTGAGGCAACCTCAGGGCTCTCCCCAGCTCGGGTGGCTGCAGCATAAGAGAAAGAACGGGGACATCTACTAAATGGGTGACCAAGGTCACCACACAGGTGGCACCTAATCCGGCCACAGGATGCAGCAAGATGACCCTCCGCACCGCACAGTGCGCACATCTGCTTAGAGCAGTTTGCGCTAAAGTGGGTGGGATCACCGCACCTGTGGCACAGCTTCGGTTGCCCCTGGTAAAAGACTTGGATTCTGTCGCGACCAAGGAAAGCGGCTGATGGTATGTGCGCAACAGTATTGCCTGAACGTTTTAGACGGACTGAGAACGTCCAGGCCCCAGACCAGATGCCATGCTGATCTAAGTTCTTCCGGGGAACGTCCGTCACTTCCCCGTACCTGCCCAACCAAGTCATGATGTCATAACAAGAAAGTGATTCGTTACGTGTCAAAACGGTCACTTTCTTTACCATGCTCTGGTGAGATATCGCTTTAACAACGAAATCTCGCCATCCGGGCTCGTCCTTCACCAGCTCATAATTAGACCAGAAAAGTTCAAGCCCCTCTGGTCTTACAAAGCTGATGTCGAACTCAGAGGAGCCGTAGGGGTGGATCAAGGCAAAGATGTCACTGGCCTTGAACCTCATCTGGAAGAGAAGCTCCACCACCTTCCCTCTCTGTGGGCACGCATCACTGCCTCTCCATACCAGAAGGGCCACGTTCCTACGGCCCACCTCCTGCCCGGGTGTTGGAAGCGACCAGACCACTTCCCCATTGTTCTCTCGGAAGGCTCCAAGTTCATGTCTTTCTATGTAGAAGGACAAGTCGACCTCCCTCCCCTCTACCTGGAGCGTTCTATCTCCTTTCCTAAGTGCCTCCAGAAGGCGTCGTTGCAAGTGACCCTCCCCAGGGGGTGGAAGTGAAGATCTCCCTGGACCTCCGGCCGCCGCAACATTAGCGTAACTCCTAACGGCAGCCGGAGGGGCAGCCGGACCCGGCCCTGACTGACTAGTAACCGCATTACCAGAATATACCCCAGCAATATCTGCCCTGAGAATTGCCACTTCTCCAGTGGCACCTGAAGGGTTAACTTCACCACCCCTAGCATTCAAACCACTCACAATCCCCATCATGCACACCACTACCACTCCCATCAATAACACCACTCCCTCCCCCAGCCTGCACAACATTCATACCACTACTACTCCCCCCATCCGTCACCTCCATACACTCAGTAGCTGGGCTGGCTTTATGGATCAGTGTGGCAGGTTTTAGCACTGTTTTTCGTGTCTCAGTCCCAACAGTCTCTTTAGCTTCGGATGCCATGACAGGTGACGCACATGGCCCCGCATCACCATTAACTCTCCCGCTGGAACCTGTTATAGGCTCCAATGTTCTTGCCCTGGGAGAGTTGTCTACTGCATTTCCGGAAGACACGCCACCCCGCTGCGACCCCGCAGAGCCAACAGCAGGAGACACGGCAACCGGAAACGCCGTCACTCCGGGTGGATGTGACATTCCGGAACCTTCTGCACCAGTCTCTGATGCCTGGGCACCCCCCACAGAGGAGAGTCCTGCAGCACCCGGGACTCCCGAGTGGCCCTGAACCTTCCTGTCCGGCCCTTCTTTACCTTTACTATGGCCGCCCCCACTACTGACACAAGCAGGAGCGGCTTTCTCCGCCATCTTGCCATCTATCTCTCCTCCTTGCTGGCCCCATTCCACATCAGAAATGGGGACTGGCAGTGTAGAGGAGTCACCAGCCGCCCGGACTGACTTCTCAGCCGCCCCGGACTGCTGGAATGGAGTAAATACAAGACTCACACTTTCTTGCTTTTTGGCTGCTTTTCTTTTTACAAGAACATCATCACCGAGCTCTTCTCCAAATGTGAAGGCCTCCATCCTCAGCGGGGACTCCTGCCTGACTATGGCCTGTAGTAGTCCTCCATCTGACAGACCATCATCATCCTCATCAGTGTCTGGCAGGGCCACCTGCGCTGCCATAATGCTGTAGCTCTCCTGCATGCTTTGGGGGTTACTTTGGGTGACATCAGAGGGGTCTTCATTCACCACACAGTCCTCCTCCTTACACTCCACCAAGTCCTCAGCTTTCTCAGCCTCCTCAGCCTCCATTTCTTCCTCCTCATCACTACTACTCTCCCCATCTCCTGCAGCATCACCCCCATCATCCGCTCTGCTGCTAGGAGATTTCATAGTGGCAAAGCGATCCTCATTGCGCAATTTCTCCCTGAACAGGTCGCTCCCTTCTAGGATGGCCGCCCTCCTCTCCTCTCTCCCCTCCGGGATGGCCGCCCTCCTCTCCTCTCTCCCCTCCGGGATGGCCGCCCTCCTCTCCTCTCTCCCCTCCGGGATGGCCGCCCTCCTCTCCTCTATCCCCTCCGGGATGGCCGCCCTCCTCTCCTCTATCCCCTCCGGGATGGCCGCCCTCCTCTCCTCTATCCCCTCCGGGATGGCCGCCCTCCTCTCCTCTATCCCCTCCGGGATAGCCGCCCTCCTCTCCTCTATCCCCTCCATGATGGCCGCCCTCCTCTCCTCTATCCCCTTTACCTGAGCACTCAGGGACTTGATCCTGGGAGAGAACTCGGGCTTCTTCCTCTTGGGAGCCGTATTCGCCTGGTACCTGAGAAAGCGCAGATCCTCTCTTGCTGCCTTCAGTTCCTTCCCAAGCTGTTCATACTCCGCAAACTTAGCGGTAATGCGGGAGCAGTACGTGCTGGCAGACTCCTTGGGGCCTCGCTCACCCCACATCTCCACCGGCTGACTCCTGGACACTGCTGGAGTTTTCTTAGCCGCAGTTTTCTTTCCTCCATCACTGGAAGTCATTGCCTGGGGGCCAGGGGTCACATTGCTGCGGACCCTTCCAGATCTCCTCAGTCCACAGGTTGGAGCGCTGGCCGGTAGCTTTTCCTCTCCACCCCCCGCCGGCCTGGTTCGGGAGATGGAGGCCCGGGATTCCCGGGGATCCATGCTGAAAGCCTCTCCCAGGAGCCTGCCACACTCCTGGGAAAGGCAGGTGGAAAATCAGCCGCTCTCTCTGGAGCTCAGGAGCACAGACAGACACACCTACACACACTGAGAGTGACCACACCCGCCTATCCTCCAGTCTACTCCAGAGCTGCACTCACTATTCTGCTGCTGGGGTCACTGTGTACATACATTACATTACTGATCCTGAGTTACATCCTGTATTATACTCCAGAGCTGCACTCACTATTCTGCTGGTGGGGTCACTGTGTACATACATTGTATTACTGATCCTGAGTTACATCCTGTATTATACTGCAGAGCTGCGATCACTATTCTGCTGGTGGGGTCACTGTGTACATACATTACTGATCCTGAGTTACATCCTGTATTATACCCCAGAGCTGCACTCACTATTCTGCTGGTAAGGTCACTGTGTACATACATTACATTACTGATCCTGAGTTACATCCTGTATTATACTCCAGAGCTGCACTCACTATTCTGCTGCTGGGGTCACTGTGTACATACATTACTGATCCTGAGTTACATCCTGTATTATACCCCAGAGCTGCGCTCACTATTCTGCTGGTGAGGTCACTGTGTACATACATTACTGATCCTGAGTTACATCCTATATTATACCCCAGAGCTGCGCTCACTATTCTGCTGGTGAGGTCACGGTGTACATTACTGAGGTCACTGTGTGAGTTGCAGACATTGAACAATCAGGGGATGGTGGAGATTTCAGCTCTGAAGCCTGATCCTCCTGTATCCTGTTCTCGTCTTATTCTCGTTTTCCTGTCTTTCAGCTATTAATGAGTTTCCAGACGACTTGTTCACCATCCAGGAGCGGCAGAGGGGGGCCGTCCTGCTGCACATCTTCTGTGTGAGTCCGTTATATTATATAATGTTATGGATCACCGATGTCAAACTCAAATACACACTGGGCCAAAATTTAAAAAATGTCTCCATAGTCTCTTATATAGTAGCCAGCCCTCCCCCATAGTCTCTTATATAGTAGCCAGCCCTCCCCCATAGTCTCTTATATAGTAGCCAGCCCTCCCCCATAGTCTCTTATATATAAGCCAGCCCACCCCATAGTCTCTTATATAGTAGCCAGCCCTCCCCCATAGTCTCTTATATATAAGCCAGCCCTCCCCCATAGTCTCTTATATAGTAGCCAGCCCTCCCCCATAGTCTCTTATATAGTAGCCATCCCTCCCCCATAGTCTCTTATATAGTAGCCAGCCCTCCCCCATAGTCTCTTATATAGTAGCCAGCCCTCCCCCATAGTCTCTTATATAGTAGCCAGCCCTCCCCCATAGTCTCTTATATAGTAGTCATCCCTCCCCCATCGTCTCTTATATAGTAGCCAGCCCTCCCCCATAGTCTCTTATATAGTAGCCAGCCCTCCCCATAGTCTCATATATAGTAGCCAGCCCTCCCCATAGTCTCTTATATAGTAGCCAGCCCTCCCCCATCGTCTCTTATATAGTAGCCAGCCCTCCCCCATAGTCTCTTATATAGTAGCCAGCCCTCCCCATAGTCTCTTATATAGTAGCAAGCCCTCCCCATAGTCTCTTATATAGTAGCCAGCCCTCCCCCATAGCCTCTTATATAGTAGCCAGCCCTCCCCCATAGTCTCTTATATAGTAGCCAGCCCTCCCCCATAGTCTCTTATATAGTAGCCAGCCCTCTCCCATAGTCTATTATATAGTAGCCAGCCCTCCCCATAGTCTCTTATATAGTAGCCAGCCCTCCCCATAGTCTCTTATATAGTAGCCAGCCCTCCCCATAGTCTCATATAGTAGTCAGCCCTCCCCCACAGTCTCTTATATAGTAGCCAGCCCTCCCCCATAGTCTCTTATATAGTAGCCAGCCCTCTCCCATAGTCTATTATATAGTAGCCAGCCCTCCCCATAGTCTCTTATATAGTAGCCAGCCCTCCCCATAGTCTCTTATATAGTAGCCAGCCCTCCCCATAGTCTCATATAGTAGTCAGCCCTCCCCCACAGTCTCTTATATAGTAGTCAGCCCTCCCCCACAGTCTCTTATATAGTAGCCAGCCCTCCCCCATAGTCTCTTATATAGTAGCCAGCCCTCCCCATAGTCTCATATAGTAGCCAGCCCTCCCCCATAGTCTCTTATATAGTAGCCAGCCCTCCCCCATAGTCTTATATAGTAGCCAGCCCTCCCCATAGTCTCTTATATAGTAGCCAGCCCTCCCCCATAGTCTCTAATATAGTAGCCAGCCCTCCCCAATAATCTTATATAGTAGCCAGCCCTCCCCATAGTCTCTTATATAGTAGCCAGCCCTCCCCCATAGTCTCTTATATAGTAGCCAGCCCTCCCCCATAGTCTCTTATATAGTAGCCAGCCCTCTCTCATAGTCTATTATATAGTAGCCAGCCCTCCCCATAGTCTCTTATGTAGTAGCCAGCCCTCCCCATAGTCTCTTATGTAGTAGCCAGCCCTCCCCATAGTCTCAAATAGTAGTCAGCCCTCCCCCACAGTCTCTTATATAGTAGCCATCCCTCCCCATAGTCTCTTATATAGTAGCCAGCCCTCCCCATAGTCTCATATAGTAGTCAGCCCTCCCCCAAAGTCTCTTATATAGTAGCCAGCCCTACCCTATAGTCTCTAATATAGTAGCCAGCCCCCCCCCCCCTATAGTCTCTTATATAGTAACCAGCCCTCCCCATAGTCTCAATTAGTAGTCAGCCCTCCCCCATAGTCTCTTATATAGTAGCCAGCCCTCCCCCATAGTCTCTTATATAGTAGCCAGCCATCCCCATAGTCTCTTATATAGTAGCCAGCCCTCCCAATACAGTCTTATATAGTAGCCAGCCTTCCCCCATAGTCTCATATAGTAGTCAGCCCTCCCCATAGTCTCTAATATAGTAGCCAGCTCTCCCCATAGTCTCTTATATAGCAGCCAGCCCTCCCCATAGTCTCTTATATAGTAGCCAGCCCTCCCCCATAGTACGTTATATAGTAGCCAGCCCTCCCCATAGTCTCTTATATAGTAGCCAGCCCTCCCCCATAGTCTCTTATATAGTAGCCAGCTCTCCCCCATAGTCTTATATAGTAGCCAGCCCTCCCCATAGTCTCTTATATAGTAGCCAGCCCTCCCCATAGTCTCTTATATAGTAGCCAGCCCTCCCCATAGTCTCATATAGTAGTCAGCCTTCCCCCACAGTCTCTTATAAAGTAGCCAGCCCTCCCCCATAGTCTCTTATATAGTGGCCAGCCCTCCCCATAGTCTCATATAGTAGTCAGCCCTCCCCCACAGTCTCTTATATAGTAGCCAGCCCTACCCCATAGTCTCTAATATAGTAGCCAGCCCCCCCCATAGTCTCTTATATAGTAGCCAGCCCTCCCCATAGTCTCATATAGTAGTCAGCCCTCCCCCATAGTCTCTTATATAGTAGCCAGCCCTCCCCCATAGTCTCTTATATAGTAGCCAGCCATCCCCATAGTCTCTTATATAGTAGCCAGCCCTCCCAATACAGTCTTATATAGTAGCCAGCCTTCCCCATAGTCTCATATAGTAGTCAGCCCTCCCCCATAGTCTCTTATATAGTAGCCAGCCCTCCCCCATAGTACGTTATATAGTAGCCAGCCCTCCCCATAGTCTCTTATATAGTAGCCAGCCCTCCCCCATAGTCTCTTATATAGTAGCCAGCTCTCCCCTATAGTCTTATATAGTAGCCAGCCCTCCCCATAGTCTCTTATATAGTAGCCAGCCCTCCCCCATAGTCTCTTATATAGTAGCCAGCCCTCCCCATAGTGTCTTATATAGTAGCCAGCCCTCCCCTTAGTCTCATATAGTAGCCAGCCCTCCCCATAGTCTCTTATATAGTAGCCAGCTCTCCCCCATAGTCTTTTATATAGTATCCAGCCCTCCCCATAGTCTCTTATATAGTAGCCAGCCCTCCCCATAGTCTCTTATACAGTAGCCAGCCCTCCCCATAGTCTCTTATATAGTAGCCAGCCCTCCCCATAGTCTCTTATATAGTAGCCAGCCCTCCCCATAGTCTCTTATATAGTAGCCAGACCAGCCCTCCCCAATAGTCTCTTATATAGTAGCCAGCCCTCTCCCATAGTCTCTTATATAGTAGCCAGCCCTCCCCCATAGTCTCTTATATAGTAGCCAGCCCTCCCCCATAGTCTCTTATATAGTAGCCAGCCCTCCCCATAGCCTCTTATATAATAGCCAGCCCTCCCCCATAGCCTCTTATATAGTAGCCAGCCCTCCCATAGTCTCTTATATAGTAGCCAGCCCTCCCCCATAGTCTCTTATATAGTAGCCAGCCCTCCCCATAGTCGTTTATATAGTAGCCAGCCCTCCCCATAGTCGTTTATATAGTAGCCAGCCCTCCCAATACAGTCTTATATAGTAGCCAGCCTTCCCCCATAGTCTCATATAGTAGTCAGCCCTCCCCATAGTACGTTATATAGTAGCCAGCCCTCCCCATAGTCTCTTATATAGTAGCCAGCCCTCCCCCATAGTCTCTTATATAGTAGCCAGCTCTCCCCCATAGTCTTATATAGTAGCCAGCCCTCCCCATAGTCTCTTATATAGTAGCCAGCCCTCCCCCATAGTCTCTTATATAGTAGTCAGCCCTCCCCATAGTCGTTTATATAGTAGCCAGCCCTCCCCATAGTCTCTTATATAGTAGCCAGCCCTCCCCCATAGTCTCTTATATAGTAGCCAGCCCTCCCCCATAGTCTCTTATATAGTAGCCAGCCCTCCCCATAGTCGTTTATATAGTAGCCAGCCCTCCCAATACAGTCTTATATAGTAGTCAGCCCTCCCCATAGTCGTTTATATAGTAGCCAGCCCTCCCCATAGTCTCTAATATAGTAGCCAGCCCTCCCCCATAGTCTCTATATAGTAGCCAGCCCTCCCCATAGTCTCTTATATAGTAGCCAGCCCTCCCCCCATAGTCTCTTATATAGTAGTCAGCCCTCCCCATAGTCGTTTATATAGTAGCCAGCCCTCCCCCATAGTCTCTCATATAGTAGCCAGCCCTCCCCATAGTCTCTCATATAGTAGCCAGCCCTCCCCATAGTCGTTTATATAGTAGCCAGCCCTCCCCCATAGTCTCTCATATAGTAGCCAGCCCTCCCCATAGTCTCTCATATAGTAGCCAGCCCTCCCCCATAGCCTCTTATATAGTAGCCAGCCCCTAGAACAGAGTTGTTAAAGGGAAGCTGTCTCCCGTGGATGGCCCCCGAACCCACCCTACCCCTTGATACAGCCCCCCATACTTACCCCAGTCTGCCTGTCCCGCTCCTGATGTCGATCCCACTGCGGAGATATGGCCGCCCAATAATCTTCTCATGCAAGTATGGGGGGGTCATATCCAGGGATAGGGTGAGTTTAAGGGGCTGTCCAGGCTGCAGGCGTCGGGGCACCTCTCACATACTCCTAGGCCTACAAGATTATAATATGGGCGGTCTGAGCGGCTGTCCAGACCACCCATACTATAATCTAATGCAATGGCGGGCCAAATGTAATTCATACTCTGAATCGCCTGGCGGGCCAAAAATAATGGTACTGGGGGCCAGATGGGCCCGTGCGAGGGGGAAGATATATGATGTCACCAGTGTAGTATACAGATATGTGATGTTACCAGTGTAGTATACAGATATATGATGTCACCAGTGTAGTGTACAGCTATATGATGTCACCAGTGTAGTGTACAGATATGTCACCAGTGTAATATACAGATATGTGATGTCACCAGTGTAGTATATAAAGTTAATGTCACCAGTGTAGTATACAGATATATGATGTTACCAGTGTAGTGTGCAGATATGTCACCAGTGTAGTATACAGATATATATTGTCACCAGTGTAATATACAGATATGTGATGTCACCAGTGTAGTATATAAAGTTAATGTCACCTGTGTAGTATACAGATATATGATGTCACCAGTGTAGTGTGCAGATATGTCACCAGTGTAGTATACAGATATATATTGTCACCAGTGTAATATACAGATATGTGATGTCACCAGTGTAGCCTACAGATATGTGATGTCACCAGTGTAGCCTACAGATATGTGATGTCACCAGTGTAGTATACAGATATGTGATGTCACCAGTGTAGTATATAAAGTTAATGTCACCAGTGTAGTATACAGATATATGATGTTACCAGTGTAGTGTGCAGATATGTCACCAGTGTAGTATACAGATATATATTGTCACCAGTGTAATATATAAAGTTAATGTCACCAGTGTAGTATACAGATATATGATGTCACCAGTGTAGTGTGCAGATATGTCACCAGTGTAGTATACAGATATATATTGTCACCAGTGTAATATACAGATATGTGATGTCACCAGTGTAGCCTACAGATATGTGATGTCACCAGTGTAGTATACAGATATGTGATGTCACCAGTGTAGTGTATACATATGTGATGTCACCAGGGCTGCGGAGTCGGAGTTTGACATGGAGCTAGCTTTGGCTGGAGTCGGAGTCGGGAAAAAAATGTAGAATTGAATTTTACAAGTTTTGCTCTTGAATACATATTATGAGCAACATTCTAATAGGACACTGGCCCTATTACATAAGGGTGGTCGGGGAATATATCAGTAATAGGACACTGGCTCTATTACATAAGGGTGGTCGGGGAATATATCAGTAATAGGACACTGGCTCTATTACATAAGAAAACACAACAATCGCTGAACTCAGGGAGACCAGCGACAAGAAAATCAGATGGAGTACTCACTAAAGAGTCTCCACTGATGCATTGCCCCCTATAAATTTAAATATGCAAAAGAAGGGTCCGTGGAGTCTCAGTTACGAGTCTCAAAACACGGGAATAGCCAGATATCCCTCCAGGGAAGGGAAGCCTATTGCCAAGGGGGTACCTCCCAGTGGGGAGATCACCAAACCACCCTGATACGTAGCCCCTTAAGTCCCACTCGGTTGCGAGTATTGGAACATAAATATTACATAAGGGTGGTCGGGGAATATATCAGTAATAGGACACTGGCCCTATTAGATAAGGGTGGTCGGGGAATATATCAGTAATAGGACACTGGCGCTATTAGATAAGGGTGGTCGGGGAATATATCAGTAATAGGACACTGGCCCTATTACATAAGGGTGGTCGGGGAATATATCAGTAATAGGACACTGGCGCTATTAGATAAGGGTGGTCGGGAATATATCAGTAATAGGACACTGGCACTATTACATAAGGGTGGTCGGGAATATATCAGTAATAGGACACTGACCCTATTAGATAAGAGTGGTCGGGTAATATATCAGTAATAGGACACTGGCGCTATTAGATAAGGGTGGTCGGGGAATATATCAGTAATAGGACACTGGCCCTATTACATAAGGGTGGTCGGGAATATATCAGTAATAGGACACTGGCCCTATTACATAAGGGTGGTCGGGGAATATATCAGTAATAGGACACTGACCCTATTAGATAAGAGTGGTCGGGTAATATATCAGTAATAGGACACTGGCCCTATTAGATAAGGGTGGTCGGGGAATATATCAGTAATAGGACACTGGCCCTATTACATAAGGGTGGTCGGGGAATATATCAGTAATAGGACACTGGCGCTATTAGATAAGGGTGGTCGGGGAATATATCAGTAAAAGGACACTGGCGCTATTAGATAAGGGTGGTCGGGGAATATATCAGTAATAGGACACTGGCCCTATTACATAAGGGTGGTCGGGGAATATATCAGTAATAGGACACTGGCGCTATTAGATAAGGGTGGTCGGGGAATATATCAGTAATAGGACACTGGCCCTATTAGATAAGGGTGGTCGGGAATATATCAGTAATAGGACACTGGCGCTATTAGATAAGGGTGGTCGGGGAATCTATCAGTAATAGGACACTGACCCTATTAGATAAGGGTGGTCGGGGAATATATCAGTAATAGAACACTGGCCCTAATACATAAGGGTGATTGGGGGAATATATCAGTAATATGACACTGGCCCTATTAGATAAGGGTGGTCGGGGAATATATCAGTAATAGGACACTGGCCCTATTACATAAGGGTGGTCGGGGAATATATCAGTAATAGGACACTGGCCCTATTACATAAGGGTGGTCGGGGAATATATCAGTAATAGGACACTGGCCCTATTACATAAGGGTGGTCGGGGAATATATCAGTAATAGGACACTGGCCCTATTACATAAGGGTGGTCGGGGAATATATCAGTAATAGGACACTGGCGCTATTAGATAAGGGTGGTCGGGGAATATATCAGTAATAGGACACTGGCGCTATTAGATAAGGGTGGTCGGGGAATATATCAGTAATAGGACACTGGCCCTATTAGATAAGGGTGGTCGGGGAATATATCAGTAATAGGACACTGGCCCTATTACATAAGGGTGATCGGGGAAAAGTTGTGGGTCACTATTTGGGCAGTTTGTTTCTGAGCTGGAAGAGTCCATTGTGTGGGGGAGATCTGTGCTGGTCTCTTCCTGGATGACTGTATATGAGCAGCAGTGTAATATGAAAATATCCTGTGCAATATAGAGGAGGAAGAGAAGCCATAAGTAGTGTAGCAGTAACCTCTGTCCTCAGTGCGGGGTTTTCTCTCTGAGAGAAGATTGTGTGTTCTTAAGTGTTCAATGGCTGCAGCTGTGTGTGTGTGTGTGTGTGTGTGTGTATATATATGTGTATGTGTGCTATGGCTGCTGCAGGCTGTGTGTGCGTGCGCGTGCGTGCGTGCCTGCCCCCACAGTGACCTTTATATCACTGTGTGACCCCTCTCTCTATATCACTATGTGTGACCCCTCTATATCACTATGTGTGACCCCTCTCTATATCACTGTGTGTGACCCCTCTGTATATCACTATGTGTGACCCCCTCTCTCTATATCACTATGTGTGACCCCTCTCTATATCACTATGTGTGACCCCTCTCTATAGCACTATGTGTGACCTCTCTCTATATCACTATGTGTGACCCCTCTATATCACTATGTGTGACCCCTCTCTATATCACTGTGTGACCCCTCTCTATATCACTATGTGTGACCCCTCTCTATAGCACTATGTGTGACCTCTCTCTATATCACTATGTGTGACCTCTCTCTATATCACTATGTGTGACCCCTCTCTATATCACTATGTGTGACCCCTCTCTCTATATCACTATGTGTGACCGCTCTCTATATCTCTGTGTGACCCCCTCTCTATATCACTATGTGTGACCCCTCTCTATATCACTGTGTGACCCCTCTCTCTATATCACTGTGTGACCCCTCTCTATATCTCTGTGTGACCCCCCCTCTATATCACTATGTGTGACCCCTCTCTATATCACTATGTGTGACCCCTCTCTATATCACTATGTGTGACCCCTCTCTATATCTCTGTGTGACCCCTCTCTATATCTCTGTGTGACCCCTCTCTATATCACTGTGTGTGACCCATCTCTATATCACTATGCGTGACCCCTCTATATCACTATGTGTGACCCCTCTCTATATCACTATGTGTGACCCCCCTCTATATCACTATGTGTGACCCCCTCTATATCACTATGTGTGACCTCTCTATATCACTATGTGTGACCTCTCTCTATATCACTATGTGTGACCCCTCTCTATATCACTATGTGTGACCCCTCTCTATATCAGTATGTGTGACCCCTCTCTATCACTATGTGTGACCCCTCTCTATCACTATGTGTGACCCCTCTATATCACTATGTGTGACCCCTCTCTATATAACTATGTGTGACCCCCTCTCTATATCACTGTGTGACCTCTATATCACTATGTGTGACCTCTCTCTATATCACTATGTGTGACCCCCCTCTATATCACTATGTGTGACCCCTCTCTATATCACTATGTGTGACCCCTCTATATCACTATGTGTGACCCCTCTCTCTATCACTATGTGTGACCCCTCTCTATATCTCTGTGTGACCCCTCTCTATATCTCTGTGTGACCCCTCTCTATATCACTATGTGTGACCCCCTCTCTATATCACTATGTGTGACCCCTCTATATCACTATGTGTGACCCCCCTCTATATCACTATGTGTGACCCCCCTCTATATCACTATGTGTGACCCCCCTCTATATCACTATGTGTGACCCCCTCTATATCACTATGTGTGACCCCCCTCTATATCACTATGTGTGACCTGTATATCACTATGTGTGACCTCTCTCTATATCACTGTGTGACCCCTCTCTATATCACTATGTGTGACCCCTCTCTATATCACTGTGTGACCTCTATATCACTATGTGTGACCTCTCTCTATATCACTCTGTGTGACCCCCCTCTATATATCACTATGTGTGACCCCTCTATATCACTATGTGTGACCCCTCTCTATATCACTATGTGTGACCCCTCTCTATATCACTATGTGTGACCCCTCTCTATATCACTATGTGTGACCCCTCTCTATATCACTGTGTGACCCCTCTATATTACTATGTGTGACCCCTCTATATCACTATGTGTGACCCCTCTCTATATCACTGTGTGACCCCCCCCCTCTATATCAATGTGTGACCCCTCTCTCTATATCACTATGTGTGACCCCTCTCTATATCTCTGTGTGACCCCTCTCTATATCACTATGTGTGACCCCTCTCTATATCACTATGTGTGACCCCTCTCTATATCACTATGTGTGACCCCTCTATATCACTATGTGTGACCCCTCTCTATCACTATGTGTGACCCCTCTCTATCACTATGTGTGACCCCTCTCTATATCACTATGTGTGACCCCTCTCTATATCACTATGTGTGACCCCTCTCTATCACTATGTGTGACCCCTCTCTATATCACTATGTGTGACCCCTCTCTATATCACTATGTGTGACCTGTATATCACTATGTGTGACCTCTCTCTATATCACTGTGTGACCCCTCTCTATATCACTATGTGTGACCCCTCTCTATATCACTATGTGTGACCCCTCTCTCTATCACTGTGTGACCCCTCTCTATATCACTATGTGTGACCCCTCTCTATATCACTATGTGTGACCTCTCTCTATATCACTATGTGTGACCTCTCTCTATATCACTATGTGTGACCCCTCTCTATATCACTGTGTGACCCCTCTCTATATCACTATGTGTGACCCCTCTCTATATCACTATGTGTGACCCCTCTCTATATCGCTATGTGTGACCTCTCTCTATATCACTATGTGTGACCCCTCTCTATATCACTATGTGTGACCCCTCTCTATATCACTATGTGTGACCCCTCTCTATATCGCTATGTGTGACCTCTCTCTATATCACTATGTGTGACCTCTCTCTATATCACTATGTGTGACCCCTCTCTATATCACTGTGTGACCCCTTTCTATATCACTGTGTGACCCCTCTCTATATCACTATGTGTGACCCCCTCTATATCACTATGTGTGACCCCTCTCTATATCACTATGTGTGACCCCCTCTATATCACTGTGTGACCCCTTTCTATATCACTGTGTGACCCCTCTCTATATCACTATGTGTGACCCCTCTCTATATCACTATGTGTGACCCCTCTATATATCACTATGTGTGACCCCTCTCTATATCACTGTGTGACCCCTTTCTATATCACTATGTGTGACCCCTCTATATCACTATGTGTGACCCCTCTCTATATCACTGTGTGACCCCTTTCTATATCACTATGTGTGACCCCTCTATATCACTATGTGTGACCCCTCTCTATATCACTATGTGTGACCCCTCTCTCTATCACTATGTGTGACCCCTCTCTATATCACTATGTGTGACCCCTCTCTATATCACTGTTTGACCCCTCTCTCTATATCACTATGTGTGACCCCTCACTATATCACTATGTGTGACCCCTCTCTATATCACTAGGTGTGACCCCTCTCTATATCACTATGTGTGACCCCTCTATATATCACTATGTGTGACCTCTCTATATCACTATGTGTGACCCCTCTCTATATCTCTGTGTGACCCCTCTCTATATCACTATGTGTGACCTCTCTCTCTATATCACTGTGTGACCCCTCTCTATATCACTGTGTGACCCCTCTGTATATTACTATGTGTGACCCCTCTCTATATCACTATGTGTGACCCCCTCTATATCACTTTGTGTGACCCCTCTCTATATCACTGTGTGACCCCCCCTCTATATCACTGTGTGACCCCTCTCTATATCACTATGTGTGACCCCTCTCTATATCTCTGTGTGACCCCTCTCTATATCACTATGTGTGACCCCTCTCTCTATCACTATGTGTGACCCCTCTCTCTATCACTATGTGTGACCCCTCTCTATATCACTATGTGTGACCCCTCTCTATATCACTATGTGTGACCCCTCTCTCTATATCACTATGTGTGACCCCTCTATATCACTGTGTGACCCCTCTATATCACTATGTGTGACCCCTCTCTCTATATCTCTGTGTGACCCCTCTCTATATCTCTGTGTGACCCCTCTCTATATCTCTGTGTGACCCCTCTCTATATCACTATGTGTGACCCCTCTCTCTATCACTATGTGTGACCCCTCTCTATATCACTGTGTGACCCCCTGTATATCACTATGTGTGACCTCTCTCTATATCACTGTGTGACCCTCTCTATATCACTATGTGTGACCCCTCTCTATATCACTGTGTGACCCCTCTCTATATCACTATGTGTGACCCCCTCTCTATATCACTATGTGTGACCCCTCTCTAAATCACTATGTGTGACCCCTCTCTATATCACTATGTGTGACCCCTCTCTAAATCACTATGTGTGACCCCTCTCTATATCACTATGTGTGACCCCTCTCTCTATATCACTATGTGTGACCCCTCTATATCACTGTGTGACCCCTCTATATCACTATGTTTGACCCCTCTCTCTATATCACTATGTGTGACCCCTCTCTATATCTCTGTGTGACCCCTCTCTATATCTCTGTGTGACCCCTCTCTCTATCACTATGTGTGACCCCTCTCTCTATCACTATGTGTGACCCCTCTCTATATCACTGTGTGACCCCTGTATATCACTGTGTGACCTCTCTCTATATCACTATGTGTGACCCCCCTCTCTATATCACTATGTGTGACCTCTCTCTCTATTTCACTGTGTGACCCCTCTCTATATCACTATGTGTGACCCCTCTCTCTATCACTATGTGTGACCCCTCTCTATATCACTATGTGTGACCCCTCTCTAAATCACTGTGTGACCCCTCTCTATATCACTATGTGTGACCCCTCTCTATATCACTATGTGTGACCCCTCTCTATATCACTATGTGTGACCCCTCTATATCACTATGTGTGACCCCTCTCTCTATATCACTATGTGTGACCTCTCTCTATATCACTGTGTGACCTCTATATCACTATGTGTGACCTCTCTATATCTCTGTGTGACCCCTCTTTATATCACTATGTGTGACCCCTCTCTATATCACTATGTGTGACCCCTCTCTATATCACTATGTGTGACCCCTCTCTATAGCACTATGTGTGACCTCTCTCTATATCACTATGTGTGACCCCTCTCTATATCACTATGTGTGACCCCTCTCTATATCACTATGTGTGACCCCTCTCTGTATATCACTATGTGTGACCCCTCTCTGTATATCACTATGTGTGACCCCTCTCTATATCTCTGTGTGACCCCTCTCTATATCACTATGTGTGACCCCTCTCTATATCACTATGTGTGAGCCCTCTCTATATCACTATGTGTGACCCCTCTCTATATCACTATGTGTGACCTGTATATCACTATGTGTGACCTCTCTCTATATCACTGTGTGACCCCCTCTCTATATCACTGTGTGACCCCTCTCTATATCACTGTGTGACCCCTCTCTATATCACTATGTGTGACCTCTCTATATCACTATGTGTGACCTCTCTATATCACTATGTGTGACCTCTCTCTATATCACTGTGTGACCCCTCTATATCACTGTGTGACCCCTCTCTATATCACTATGTGTGACCCCTCTATATCACTATGTGTGATCCCCCTCTATATCACTATGTGTGACCTCTCTCTATATCACTGTGTGACCCCTCTCTATATCACTGTGTGACCCCTCTCTATATCACTGTGTGACCCCTCTCTATATCACTATGTGTGACCCCTCTCTATATCACTATGTGTGACCCCTCTCTATATCACTATGTGTGACCCCTCTCTATATCACTATGTGTGACCCCTCTCTATATCACTATGTGTGACCCCTCTCTATATCACTATGTGTGACCCCTCTCTATATCACTATGTGTGACCCCTCTCTATATCACTATGTGTGACCCCCCTCTATATCACTATGTGTGACCTCTCTATATCACTATGTGTGACTTCTCTCTATATCACTGTGTGTGACCTCTCTCTATATCACTATGTGTGACCTCTCTTTATATCACTATGTGTGACCTTTCTATATCACTATGTGTGACTTCTCTCTATATCACTATGTGTGACCCCTGTATATCACTATGTGTGACCTCTCTCTATATCACTGTGTGACCTTTCTATATCACTATGTGTGATCCCCCTCTCTATCACTATGTGTGACCCCCCTCTCTATCACTATGTGTGACCCCTCTATATCACTATGTGTGACCCCTCTCTATATCACTATGTGTGACCTCTCTATATCACTATGTGTGACCTCTCTATATCACTATGTGTGATCTCTCTATATCACTGTGTGACCCCTCTCTATATCACTCTGTGTGACCCCTCTCTATATCACTGTGTGATCTCTCTATATCACTATGTGTGACCCCTCTCTATATCAATGTGTGACCCCTCTCTCTATATCACTGTGTGACCCCTCTCTATATCTCTGTGTGACCCCTCTCTATATCACTATGTGTGACCCCTCTCTCTATCACTGTGTGACCCCTCTCTATATCACTATGTGTGACCTGTATATCACTATGTGTGACCTCTCTCTATATCACTATGTGTGACCTCTCTCTATATCACTATGTGTGACCCCTCTCTCTATCACTGTGTGACCCCTCTCTATATCACTATGTGTGACCTGTATATCACTATGTGTGACCTCTCTCTATATCACTGTGTGACCCCTCTCTATATCACTATGTGTGACCCCTCTCTATATCACTATGTGTGACCTCTCTCTATATCACTATGTGTGACCCCTCTCTATATCACTATGTGTGACCTCTCTCTATATCACTATGTGTGACCTCTCTCTATATCACTATGTGTGACCCCTCTCTATATCACTATGTGTGACCTCTCTATATCACTATGTGTGACCCCTCTCTATATCACTGTGTGACCCCTCTCTATATCACTATGTGTGACCCCTCTCTATATCACTATGTGTGACCCCCCTCTATATCACTATGTGTGACCTCTCTCTATATCACTATGTGTGACCCCTCTCTATATCACTGTGTGACCCCTCTCTATATCACTGTGTGACCCCTCTCTATATCACTATTTGTGACCCCTTTCTATATCACTATGTGTGACCCCCTCTCTATATCACTATGTGTGACCCTCTATATCACTATGTGTGACCTCTCTAAATCACTATGTGTGACCCCTCTCTATATCACTATGTGTGACCTCTCTATATCACTGTGTGACCCCTCTATATCACTGTGTGTTACCCCTCTATATCAGTATGTGTGACCCCTCTATATCACTATGTGTGACCCCTCTCTATATCACTATGTGTGACCCCTCTCTATATCACTATGTGTGACCCCTCTCTCTATATCACTGTGTGACCCCTCTCTCTATATCACTATGTGTGACCTCTCTCTATATCACTATGTGTGACCCCTGCATATCACTATGTGTGACCTCTCTATATCACTATGTGTGACCCCTGCATATCACTATGTGTGACCTCTCTATATCACTATGTGTGACCCGTCTCTATATCACTATGTGTGACCCCTCTCTATATCACTATGTGTGACCCCTCTCTATATCACTATGTGTGACCCCTCTCTATATCACTATGTGTGACCTCTCTATATCACTATGTGTGACCTCTCTATATCACTATGTGTGACCTCTCTATATCACTGTGTGACCCCTCTCTATATCACTGTGTGACCCCCCCTCTATATCACTATGTGTGACCCCTCTCTATATCACTATGTGTGACCCCTCTCTCTATATCACTGTGTGACCCCTCTCTATATCACTATGTGTGACCCCTCTCTATATCTCTATGTGTGACCTCTCTATATCACTATGTGTGACCCCTCTCTATATCACTATGTGTGACCTCTCTCTATATCTCTGTGTGACCTCTCTCTATATCACTATGTGTGACCCCTGTATATCACTATGTGTGACCCCTGTATATCACTGTGTGACCTCTCTCTATATCACTGTGTGACCTCTATATCACTATGTGTGACCTCTCTATATCTCTATGTGTGACCCCTCTCTATATCACTATGTGTGACCCCCTCTATATCACTGTGTGACCCCTCTCTCTATATCACTATGTGTGACCTCTCTCTATATCACTATGTGTGACCCCTCTATATCACTATGTGTGACCCCTCTATATCACTATGTGTGACCCCTCTCTATATCACTATGTGTGACCTCTCTATATCACTATGTGTGACCCCTCTCTATAT
Source organism: Dendropsophus ebraccatus (assembly GCF_027789765.1). Taxonomy (NCBI): domain Eukaryota; kingdom Metazoa; phylum Chordata; class Amphibia; order Anura; family Hylidae; genus Dendropsophus; species Dendropsophus ebraccatus. The sequence continues at coordinate 79,132,391 of NC_091466.1, read as the reverse complement.
CACTATGTGTGACCCCTCTCTATATCACTGTGTGTGACCCCTCTCTATATCACTATGTGGGACCCCTGTATATCACTATGTGTGACCCCCCCATATATCACTATGTCTGACCTCTATATTACAGGGATCTGGCAGTGTTAGCAGGGTTTCTGTGTTTCTGTGTGTATAGGGAATATTTAGTTAGAAACATAGAAGATGTCAGCAGGAAAAGCCCCCCTGCTCCATCTAGTCTAGTTCTGAGTAGTTCAGGACATAGAGGCTGGAGACTGGCGGCACCCACTGCACACACATTAGAATCTGCTGTATATACAGTATATATTCCCTCAGAAGTCGCTCCAGGATCATGTAGGACATTAGGGAGAAGCTGCTGAGCCGGTGTGATAGATAACTCCCCTGGTATATGATGTCACCAGTGTAGTATACAGATATGTGATGTCATCAGTGTAGTATACAGATATGTGATGTCACCAGTGTAGTGTATACATATTTAATGTTACCAGTGTAGTATATACAGATGTATTATGTCACCAGTGTAGTATATACATATGTGATGTCACCAGTGTAGTGTATACAGATGTATTATGTCACCAATGTAGTGTACAGATATGTGATGTCACCAGTGTAGTATATACAGATGTATTATGTCACCAGTGTAGTGTACAGATATGTGATGTCACCAGTGTAGTGTATACATATGTGATGTCATCAGTGTAGTGTATACATATGTGATGTCACCAGTGTAGTATATACAGATGTATTATGTCACCAGTGTAGTGTACAGATATGTGATGTCACCAGTGTAGTGTATACATATGTGATGTCATCAGTGTAGTGTATACATATGTGATGTCACCAGTGTAGTATATACAGATATATAATGTCACCAATGTAGTATATACAGATGTATTATGTCACCAATGTAGTGTACAGATATGTGATGTCACCAGTGTAGTGTATACATATGTGATGTCACTAGTTTAGTGTATACATATGTGATGTCACCAGTGTAGTGTACAGATATGTGATGTCACCAGTGTAGTATATAAACCAGTATGGATCTGCGCAGGATGGGCCCGTTCTCTGGGTGTCCCCTATAGTATAGAGGGGGTTCCTTGTGACAAGTATTTGGGGTAGTCGGGGGGTTCCGTGTACATGTGACGTTTCGGCCATGAGGAGCTTCATCAGTGTTACTTTGCTGCAGTTGGAGGGTAGATTATTAGTGTAACGCTGTGGCGGCTGTGTGTGCCCTGCCCCTGCTGTGTGTGCTGGTGTATCTAAGCCGATCGTGTGTGATACTATCTGCTGAACTGTGCATAAATCTGTTGTGTGTGATACTGCCTGTGTATCTAAGCCGATCGCATGTGATACTGGCTGTTTATCTAAGCCTATTGTGTGTGATACTATCATGTGTGTGATACTAGCTGTGTATCAAAGCCTATCATGTGTGTGATACTGGCTGTGTATCTAAGCCTATCATGTGTGTGATACTAGCTGTGTATCTAAGCCTATCATGTGTGTGTCACTAGCTGTATGTCTAAGCCTATCGTGTGTGATACTGGCTGTGTATCTAAGCCTATCATGTGTGTGATACTGGCTGTGTATCTAAGCCTATCATGTGTGTGTCACTAGCTGTATGTCTAAGCCTATCGTGTGTGATACTGGCTGTGTATCAAAGCCTATCATGTGTGTGATACTGGCTGTGTATCTAAGCCTATCATGTGTGTGATACTAGCTGTGTATCTAAGCCTATCATGTATGTGATACTGGCTGTGTATCTAAGCCTACCGTGTGTTATACTGGCTGTGTATCTAAGCCTATCATGTGTGTGTCACTAGCTGTATATCTAAGCCTTTTGTGTGTGATACTATCATGTGTGTGATACTAGCTGTGTATCTAAGCCTATCGTGTGTGATACTGGCTGTATATCTAAGCCTATCGTATGTGATACTGGCTGTATATCTAAGCCTATCGTGTGTGATACTGGCTGTATATCTAAGCCTATCGTGTGTGATACTGGCTGTATATCTAAGCCTATCGTGTGTGATACTGGCTGTATATCTAAGCCTATCGTGTGTGATACTGGCTGTATATCTAAGCCTATCGTATGTGATACTGGCTGTGTATCTAAGCCTATTGTGTGTGATACTATCATGTGTGTAATACTAGCTGTGTATCTAAGCCTATTGATTGTGATACTGGCTGTATCTAAGCACATGGCACACTTTAGCGGTTTATGGCGGAGTCGGAGAGCTTAGGTCTCTGCCGCTTGATGAAGCGCAGTATAACCATCAGGTAACGGACTCAGCGCCATTATCAGCCATCACATCCCAGCGGCCGGGCGTTACTGATCCGCTCTGGAGATCAGTAGGGAATCCTCTGGGATCTGATCTCCTCTCCAGGAACCTTCATGTGTCCCATTAGTGCTGGTATCCTGGGCGGGTGGCGTCCCCTCCATAGGAATGAGCCGGCTGCAGCCCACCTTGTGGGGTTAGGGGGCTCCTGTAGGGATATACCACTGTGGGGGGAGCACTGGACCCCTGAGTTCTTCATGCCCCCCATTGTGCAGGGTCTGATGTGCGGATGGAGGCAGTGAAACATGTTGTGCTCTCTGATGGCAGGCGCTGTACATGTTCTACGCCCTGGCTATCGTCTGCGATGACTTCTTTGTTCCTTCCTTGGAGAAGATCTGTGAGGTGAGTCCATTGATTTCTTCCCATCTCCTCATTTGATCCCCATAGAGCCTTGTATGTTATAACACCTATCATCTATCATATCACCTATCAATTATCATATCACTTATCAATTATCATATCACCCATCATCTATCCTATCACCCATCATCTATCCTATCACCCATCATCTATCCTATCACCCATCATCTATCCTATCACCCATCATTTATCATATCATCTATCATATCACCCATCATCTATCATATCACCCATCATATCACCCGTCATCTATCATATCACCCATCATCTATCATATCACCCATCATCTATCATATCACCCATCATCTATCATATCACCCGTCATCTATTATATCACCCGTCATCTATCATATCACCCGTCATCTATCATATCACCCGTCATCTATCATATCACCCGTCATCTATCATATCACCCGTCATCGATCATATCACCCGTCATCGATCATATCACCCGCCATCTATCATATCACCCGTCATCTATCATATCACCCATCATCTATCATATCACCCGTCATCTATCATATCACCCGTCATCGATCATATCACCCGTCATCGATCATATCACCCGTCATCTATCATATCACCCGTCATCTATCATATCACCCGTCATCTATCATATCACCCGTCATCTATCATATCACCCGTCATCGATCATATCACCCGCCATCTATCATATCACCCGTCATCTATCATATCACCCGTCATCTATCATATCACCCGTCATCGATCATATCACCCGTCATCGATCATATCACCCGTCATCGATCATATCACCCGTCATCTATCATATCACCCGTCATCTATCATATCACCCGTCATCTATCATATCACCCGTCATCTATCATATCACCCGTCATCTATCATATCACCGTCATTTTCATATCACCCGTCAATTTTCATATCACCCGTCATCTTTCATATCACCCGTCATCTATCATATCACCCGTATCTATCATATCACCCGTCATCTATCATATCACCCGTCATCTATCATATCACCCGTCATCTATCATATCACCCGTCATCTATCATATCACCCGTCATCGATCATATCACCCGTCATCTATCATATCACCCGTCATCTATCATATCACCCGTCATCTATCATATCACCCGTCATTTTTCATATCACCCGTCATTTTTCATATCACCCGTCATTTTTCATATCACCCGTCATCTTTCATATCACCCGTCATCTATCATATCACCCGTCATCTATCATATCACCCGTCATCTATCATATCACCCGTCATCTATCATATCACCCGTCATCTATCATATCACCCGTCATCTATCATATCACCCGTCATCTATCATATCACCCGTCATCTATCATATCACCCGTCATCTATCATATCACCCGTCATCCATCATATCACCCGTCATCGATCATATCACCCGCCATCTATCATATCACCCGCCATCTATCATATCACCCGCCATCTATCATATCACCCGTCATCTATCATATCACCCGTCATCGATCATATCACCCGTCATCGATCATATCACCCGTCATCTATCATATCACCCGTCATTTTTCATATCACCCGTCATTTTTCATATCACCCGTCATCTTTCATATCACCCGTCATCTATCATATCACCCGTCATCTATCATATCACCCGTCATCTATCATATCACCCGTCATTTTTCATATCACCCGTCATCTATCATATCACCCGTCATCTTTCATATCACCCGTCATCTCTCATATCACCTATCCTCTGCCTCGAATCCTCCAACACATCTGAGAGCAGCAGTGAGGACTGACACCCACCCAGCAGGACACCAGGCTGAGAGTCTGTAGAAAGCTGCAGCCCCTGTGATCCTTGTATACTTGACTACAGATATGATGTCACCAGTGTAGTGTACATATATGTGATGTCACCAGTGTAGTGTACATATATATGATGTCACCAGTGTAGTGTACAGATATGTGATGTCACTAGTGTAGTGTACAGATATGTGATGTCACCAGTGTAGTATACAGATATGTGATTTCACTGTACAGATATGTGATGTCACTAGTGTATTGTATAGATATGATGTCACCAGTGTAGTGTAGTATACAGATATGTGATGTCACTAGTGTATTGTATAGATATGATGTCACCAGTGTAGTATACAGATATGTGATGTCACTAGTGTATTGTATAGATATGATGTCACCAGTGTAGTATACAGATATGTGATGTCACTAGTGAAGTGTAAAGATACAAAACAAGAACAGCGCCACTTTGCTGCCTTCATTCATAAACAGCGCCACACTTCTTCTGTGGCTGTGTCTGGTACTGCAGCTGAGGTGTATTTGACTGAAGGGAGGCTTCTGAAACCTCTGCCCTCAGGTTGGGTGTGGGAGGTTCGCAGCTCGTTTCCATTGAAGTGGACTGAGTTGAATTGTAATACCACATACAAGCTGAGGACAGGGGTGGCGCTGTTTAAAAAAAAAAAATCTAAATAAACATTTTAATTACAAAGTCCCAGTTTGTGGGTCGTCTCGTCTCACGTGTCCAGCCTCTCTGAGCGCTCCCTAATCCAATCGACAGGACCAAGAAGGGTCACATGACCCCTGACTGCTGCTTGGATGGGTAATTGTTACACTCTATTCGCCATTATCACCTATCGCCTATCATATTACCTATCATCTATCCTATCACCTATCATATTACCTATCATCTATCATATCACCTATCACCTATAATATCATCTATCATATCTCCTATCACCTATCGTATCACCTACCACCTATAATATCACCTATCATATCACCTATCATCTATCATATCGCCTATATTCTATCATATCATCTATCCTATCACCTATCATATTACCTATCACCTATAATATCACCTATAATATCACCTATCATCTATCATATCGCCTATTATCTGTAATATCACCTATCATATTACATATCACCTATCATATTACCTATCATCTATCATATCACCTATCATATCGCCTATCATCTATAATATCAATTATCATATCACCTATCACCTATATTTTATCATATCGCCTATCATCTATAATATCACCTATCATATCACTTTTTTCGCCATCATTACCATTGGTCTTTGAAGTTGCGCAGATTTATCCGCCGCTCCGGGTCTCAGTGGGAAGTGGCTGCGTAGTGGTAATGAGAGGTGTCTGGGAGAATTGTCAGGTATATGGCGGCACATATACCTGCGGGTATATGGCAGTAGATGAAAACGCTGGGTATATGGCGTCACGGGAAGCCTCTGGATATATGGCAGTATATAAGTGCCCTGGTTATATGGCGATATATAAGTAACCTTGGTATATGGCGTCACGGGAAGCCTCTGGGTATATGGCGGTATATCAGTGCCCTGGGTATCTTGCAGTATATGAGTACCCTGAGTATATGGCAGCACAGTATATGAGTACCCTGGGTATGTGAGTACCCTGGGTATATGGCGACAAATGAGTACCCTGGGTATATCGTGGTATATGAGTACCCTGGGTATATGGTGGCATGGGTAGCCTCTGGGTATATGGCGGTATATGAGTACCCTAGGTATATGGCGGCACAGAAAGCCTGTGGGTATATGGCGGCACGGGAAGCCTGTGGGTATATGTCGGCACAGGAAACCTGTGGATATATGGCGGTATATGAGCACCCTGGGTATATAGCGGCAAGGAAGCCTGTGGGTGTATGGCGGTATATGAGTACCCTGGATATATGGTGGTATATGAGTACCCTGGGTATATGGTGGCACGAGAAGCCTCTGGGTATATGGCGTTATGAGCACCCTGGGTATATGGCGGTATATGAGTACCCTGGGTATATGGCGGCACAGGAAGCCTCTGGGTATATGGCGGTATATGGTGGTATGGGAAGCCTCTGGGTATATGGCGGTATATGAGTACCCTGGGTATATGGTGGCACGGGAAGCCTCTGGGTATATGGCAGTATGAGTACCCTGGGTATATGGTGGTATATGAGTACCCTGGGTATATGGTGGCACAGGAAGCCTCTGGGTATATGGCGGTATATGAGTACCCTAGGTATATGGCGGTATATGAGTACCCTAGGTATATGGCAGCATGGCAAGCATGTGGGTATATAGTGGTATATGAGTACCCTGGGTATATGGCGGTATATGAGTACCCTAGGTATATGGCAGCATGGCAAGCCTGTGAGTATATATTGGTATATGAGTACCCTGGGTATATGGCGGTATATAAGTACCCTAGGTATATGGCAGCATGGGAAGCCTGTGGGTATATAGTGGTATATGAGTACCCTGGGTATATGGCGGTATATGAGTACCCTGGGTATATGGTGGCACGGGAAGCCTGTGGGTATATAATGGTATATGAGTACCCTGGGTATATGGCGGTATATAAGTACCCTAGGTATATGGCAGCATGGGAAGCCTGTGGGTATATAGTGGTATATGAGTACCCTGGGTATATGGCGGTATATGAGTACCCTGGGTATATGGTGGCACGGGAAGCCTCTGGGTATATGGCGTTATGAGCCCCCTGGGTATATGGCGGTATATGAGTACCCTGGGTATATGGCGGCACAGGAAGCCTCTGGGTATATGGTGGTATGGGAAGCCTCTGGGTATATGGCGGTATATGAGTACCCTGGGTATATGGTGGCACGGGAAGCCTCTGGGTATATGGCAGTATGAGTACCCTGGGTATATGGTGGTATATGAGTACCCTGGGTATATGGTGACACGGGAAGCCTCTGGGTATATGGCGGTATATGAGTACCCTAGGTATATGGCGGTATATGAGTACCCTAGGTATATAGCAGCATGGCAAGCCAGTGGGTATATAGTGGTATATGAGTACCCTGGGTATATGGCGGTATATAAGTACCCTAGGTATATGGCAGCATGGGAAGCCTGTGGGTATATAGTGGTATATGAGTACCCTGGGTATATGGCGGTATATAAGTACCCTAGGTATATGGCAGCATGGGAAGCCTGTGGGTATATAGTGGTATATGAGTACCCTGGGTATATGGCGGTATATAAGTACCCTAGGTATATGGCAGCATGGAAGCCTGTGGGTATATAGTGGTATATGAGTACCCTGGGTATATGGCGGTATATAAGTACCCTAGGTATATGGCAGCATGGGAAGCCTGTGGGTATATAGTGGTATATGAGTACCCTGGGTATATGGCGGTATATAAGTACCCTAGGTATATGGCAGCATGGGAAGCCTGTGGGTATATAATGGTATATGAGTACCCTGGGTATATGGCGGTACCTTTATTTACCACATCTGCTGAGGGTCTGGAACTTTTTCAGTTTCTTCACACGTCATCTTGAATTTATGTAGATATCTCAGAATGTCATCTGTGTAACACAGGAGCATATGCCACCATCAGTCACCGCCATCTCCCAGATTCCTCCTACCCGCTGTGACTGGTAGCACTTGGCACCTGGCAGCGGCTGCACACAGGGGACGGGTCTCTGATGGATGTCTATGTCTCTTCCAGCGGCTGCACCTGAGTGAGGACGTGGCGGGGGCGACCTTCATGGCGGCCGGCAGCTCCACCCCCGAGCTCTTCGCCTCTGTCATTGGTAAGTGCTCCGGATGATGCCACGAGGTATCGGATACCTCACACCTCATCCATAGCTTCCCAGTCACAGTAATAAAGATGGATTCATTGCATAGGATGATGGTGGTAGTAGTCCCCAATGTCTATGCATGTACACTGCTCTATCAGTCATAGTCACATGTATTATAATCCGCCATCATATCCATCTATTATCCATAACTCTGCCAATAATCCAGAACATCTGATAATCCAGCACCTGCCAGCTCCTATAGTGACACAATGTGTGTGAGTGTGTGTATATATATATATATATATATATATATATATAATGTATATGTGTGTGTGTGTATATATTGTAAAGGGAGACAGGCTCAGTCACCCCCGGCAACCAGTCAGATTCCACCTCTCATTCCTCACAGACTCTTTGGGAAATGAAAGGTGGAATCTGATTGGTTGCCGGGGGCGACTGAGCCTGTCTCACTTTACACCATGTCCTGATAAATCTCCCTCTATATGTGTGTGTGTATATAATATATATATATATATATAATATATATATATATATATATATATATATATAATGTGTAGACGCCATCCCCACAGCTACAATTAGTACAATTAGGGGGGGTCTAGTCTGTAAGGACAATCTATTCACACACCACTCTGCATACACCAGGCTACAGCTCTCTGTTATCTGCCATATTGCTGCAGCTCACTGACTATATCGCTTCTCTGCTCCTCTAGGAGTGTTTATCACCCACGGAGATGTAGGTGTCGGGACCATTGTGGGCTCCGCAGTGTTCAATATCCTGTGTATAATAGGTGTATGCGGGGTATTTGCTGGACAGGTAAGAAATATCTTGTATTGTATTATCTATTTCCTATCTATCTCCTATCTATCTATCTCCTATCTATCTATATCCTATCTATCTATCTCCTATCTATCTATCTCCTATCTATCTATCTCCTATCTATCTATCTCCTATCTATCTATCTCCTATCTATCTCCTATCTATCTATCTATCTCCTATCTATCTATCTCCTATCTATCTATCTATCTATCTATCTATCTTCCTATCTATCTATCTATCTATCTATCTATCTCCTATCTATCTCCTATCTATCTATCTATCTATCTATCTATCTATCTATCTATCTATCTATCTCCTATCTATCTCCTATCTATCTCCTATCTATCTCCTATCTATCTCCTATCTATCTCCTATCTATCTCCTATCTATCTCCTATCTATCTCCTATCTATCTCCTATCTATCTCCTATCTATCTCCTATCTATCTCCTATCTATCTATCTATCTCCTATCTATCTATCTATCTCCTATCTATTCTATCTATCTCCTATCTATCTATCTCCTATCTATCTATCTATCTTCCTATCTATCTATCTCTCTATCTCCTATCTATCTATCATATCAAATCAAATCAAAAAAGCTTTATTGGCAGGTCCAAGTTACACATTAGCATTGCCAAAGCATGGGGAGAATAGGGGGTTGAGGAAAAGGGATTCACCCGGGGTCGGTGTTTAGGGGTTCATGATGCATCATGGTGGGGGGGGGGGATACATTTAGGGTCGGGGTATTGGAGTCCATGACGTATCACTCCTCTTAGTCTATGGCAGGCAGTGACGTATTGTGCCACTATAGTTGCTGTGGTCTCTTCTTCCCCCAGCAGGATGGGCAGTCTCTCTTCCTCCTCCATGGTGGAGAAGCCTGGGAGGAGGTTGGAGAGTCTCCTATAGTGAGTGTCCCTCACTGCTGAGTATTTGGGGCAGTGTAGCAGGAAGTGGGCCTCATCCTCCACAGCCTCCTGGTCGCACTGCTGGCACAGTCGGCTCTCCCTGGGCTTGTACGTCTGTCGGTGCCGCCCAGTTTCAATGGCCAGGTTGTGGGCGCTCAGTCTGTAGCGGCTCAGGATCTTCCGGTCTCTGGGGTTGGGAAGCTCCTCCAGATATGGGGCCAGTCTGTATTCCCTCTGCAGGCTCTGGTACACGGCCAGCTTCTGGGATGCTCTGACCTCCTCCCTCCATTCTTGGACGTAGTCTTCTTGTTATTGTGTCCCTGATCCCGGCTTTTGTGAGGTTGTATGGGGTGCTTGTCTGGTTGGGCTGGGTTTCAGAGGGTATGTTTTGGGGCTCTGCTTTGCCTGGGGCCCCTTGGTGTAGCAAGGCTTTATGGTGATAGGACCCTTCACTACTACCATGTAGGTGACCCCAGAATGACAGCGCCCTCTTCTGGATAGTTAGGTGCAGGGGGAATCTGCCCAGCTGTGCTCTACAGGCACAGTTAGAGGAGCTCCGATGGACCTGGAGGAGATGCTTACAGAACTCCAGATGGAAGATTTCCGTTGGGCTGGAATCCCATTTTGACCAGTCGGTGTATGTGTGAGGACCCCAGACCTCGCTGCCATACAGGAGAATTGGTGCAATAATGGAGTCAAAGATTTTAAGCCAAACTCTGACAGGTGGCATAAGGTGGTAGAATTGTCTTCTGATGGTGTAGAAGGTTTTGCAGGCTTTGTCTCTCAGCATCTCGATGGCAGATTTGAAGCTCCCCGTCTTTTCTATTATCAGGCCCAGGTACGTGTAGCTGCTGGTGGCTGTAAGGGGCTGGTTGTGTAGTATATAGGTGGTGGTGGGGGGCCCAGGTAGGTGTAGCTGCTGGTGGCTGTAAGGGGCTGGTTGTGTAGTATATAGGTGGGGGTGGGGGGCCCAGGTAGGTGTAGCTGCTGGTGGCTGTAAGGGGCTGGTTGTGTAGTATATAGGTGGGGGCCCAGGTAGGTGTAGCTGCTGGTGGCTGTAAGGGGCTGGTTGTGTAGCGTGAAGGTAGGGGACCCGGCTGACTTTGTTTTCCTTCTCTGGAACACCACAGTGTTGGTCTTTTGAGGTTGATGGGTAGAGCCCATGTGGTGCTGAACTTCTCCAGGATGGCTAGCTGGTCTTGGAGACCTTTCTCAGATGATGATAGGAGGAGAAGGTCATCCGCATACAGAAGGAATTTCACCTCGGTGTCATGGAGGGTGAGACCTGGTGTTGGGGAGGACTCCAGGGCTACTGCTAGCTCATTGATATAAAGGTTGAAGAGTGTTGGGCTGAGGGAGCAGCCCTGCCTGACTCCTCGGCTCTGCTGGAAATAAGCCGTTCTCTTCCCATTTACCTTCACGCAGCATTGGTTCCCAGTTTAGGAACTTTTGATAACATCATAGGTCTTTCCCCCTATTCCACTCTCCAGCAATTTTAGAAGCAATCCTGGGTGCCACACCGAATCGAAAGCCTTTTTGAAGTCCACAAAACAGGCGTATATTTTTCCTTTCTTTGTGTTGTGGACGTGGCTCTGGGTGAGGCGGTGCAGGTTATAGACATGGTCCGTGGTGCGGTGATGCAGGGTGTGGACGTGGCTCTGGATGAGGCGGTGCAGGGTATAGACATGGTCCGTGGTGCGGTGATGCAGGGTGTGGACGTGGCACTGGATGAGGCGGTGCAGGGTATAGACATGGTCCGTGGTACGGTGATGCAGGGTGTGGACGTGGCACTGGATGAGGCGGTGCAGGGTATAGACATGGTCCGTGGTGCGGTGATGCAGGGTGTGGACGTGGCACTGGATGAGGCGGTGCAGGGTATAGACATGGTCCGTGGTGCGGTGATGCAGGGTGTGGACGTGGCTCTGGGTGAGGTGGTGCAGGTTATAGACATGGTCCGTGGTGCGGTGATGCAGGGTGTGGACGTGGCTCTGGATGAGGCGGTGCAGGGTATAGACATGGTCCATGGTGCGGTGATGCAGGGTGTGGACGTGGCTCTGGATGAGGCGGTGCAGGTTATAGACATGGTCCGTGGTGCGGTGATGCAGGGTGTGGACGTGGCTCTGGGTGAGGCGGTGCAGGTTATAGACATGGTCCGTGATGCAGGGTGTGGACGTGGCTCTGGGTGAGGCGGTGCAGGGTATAGACATGGTCCGTGGTGCGGTGATGCAGGGTGTGGACGTGGCTCTGGGTGAGGCGGTGCAGGGTATAGACATGGTCCGTGGTGCGGTGGTTCGGCATGAACCCTGCTTGGCTTTTGCTGAGGACATTGTGCTGGGTGAGGAAGCTGAGGATTCTCTGGTTCAGGATGTTGTTGAAGAGTTTCCCCAGGTTGCTGCTGACACATACCCCCCGATAGTTGGCCGGGTCGTACCTGTCCCCCGCTCTTGTGTATTGGGGTTATGACACCTTGGTTCCAGGCACGAGGGAAGTAGCCAGAGCCCAGCACAATGTTGTACAGTTTTGCTATGGCCGCCTGTATTGCTGGTGGGCTGTACTTGATCATTTCGGGGGGGATGCCGTCAGTACCGCTGGCTTTCTTACACCTTATAGTAGATAGTCTTTCTGAAATCTCCTGCGGTGTTATAGGTGAATCCAGAGGGTTTTGGAAGTCCTTCAGTATCTCCTCCATGGTCTTCAGTTTTGATATAATTTGTTCTTGGTCGGGGTTCCGTTCCTCTTTCGGGATGTCTCCATAGAGATTTTTGAAATATTGGAGCCAGATGTTGCCGCTCTGAATGTGGAGGCTATCTATCTATCTATCTCCTATCTATCTATCTCCTATCTATCTATCTATCTATCTATCTATCTATCTATCTATCTCCTATCTATCTATCTCCTATCTATCTATCTATCTATCTATCTCCTATCTATCTATCTATCTATCTATCTATCTATCTATCTATCTATCTATCTATCTATCTCCTATCTATCTATCTCCTATCTATCTATCTCCTATCTATCTATCTATCTCCTATCTATCTATCTATCTATCTATCTATCTATCTATCTATCTATCTATCTCCTATCTATCTATCTATCTATCTATCTATCTATCTATCTCCTATCTATTTCCTATCTATCTCCTATCTATATATCTCCTATCTCCTATCTATCTCCTATCTATCTCCTATCTATCTCCTATCTATCTCCTATCTATCTCCTATCTATCTCCTATCTATCTCCTATCTATCTCCTATCTATCTCCTATCTATCTAGCTATCTCCTATCTATCTATCTCCTATCTATCTATCTCCTATCTATCTATCTCCTATCTATCTATCTATCTATCTTCTATCTATCTATCTATCTATCTATCTATCTATCTATCTATCTATCTATCTATCTATCTATCTCCTATCTATCTATCTCCTATCTATCTATCTCCTATCTATCTATCTCCTATCTATCTATCTCCTATCTATCTCCTATCTATCTATCTATCTATCTATCTATCTATCTATCTATCTCCTATCTATCTCCTATCTATCTATCTATCTATCTATCTATCTATCTATCTATCTATCTATCTATCTCCTATCTATCTATCTATCTATCTATCTCCTATCTATCTCCTATCTATCTCCTATCTTTTGTGTGCTGCAGAATATTTACTGTTGGACTATCTATCTATTGTTAACCCTCTCCTGTCTGCAGGTTGTGCGGCTCACCTGGTGGTCGTTGTTCCGGGACTCCATGTATTACATAGTAGCAATAATAGCGTTAATAATCGTAAGTGACATCTATTCTTCTATCTATTCTTGGTGATAGTAGATACTGTGCCGCCTGTGATATTATCCGGGACAGATTTTCATGAATAATTGATAAATCAACACCCAGAAGTGTGTGTGTGCTGGGAAGTGTGTGTTTGAATGTGTGTGTGTGTGTGTGTGTGTGTGTGTGTGTGCTCGGTAGTGTATGTGTGTGTGTGCTGGGTAGTGTATGTGTGTGTGTGCTGGGTAGTGTATGTATGTGTGTGTGTGTGTGCTGGGTAGTGTATGTGTGTGCTGGGTAGTGTATGCGTGCTGGGTAGTGTGTGTTTGAATGTGTGTGTGTGTGCTGGGTAGTGTATGTGTGTGTGTGCTGGGTAGTGTATGTGTGTGCTGGGTAGTGTATGCGTGCTGGGTAGTGTGTGTTTGAATGTGTGTGTGTGTATGTGTGTGTGTGTGCTCGGTAGTGTATGTGTGTGTGTGCTGGGTAGTGTATGTGTGTGCTGGGTAGTGTATGCGTGCTGGGTAGTGTGTGTTTGAATGTGTGTGTGTGTGTGCTGGGTAGTGTGTGTGTGTGTGCTGGGTAGTGTGTGTGTGTGTGCTGGGCAGTGTGCTGGGTAGTGTGTGTTTGAATGTGTGTGTGTGTGCTGGGTAGTGTATGTGTGTGTGCTGGGTAGTGTGTGTTTGAATGTGTGTGTGCTGGATAGTGTGTGTGTGTGTGTGTGTGTGTGTGTGCTGGGTAGTGTATGCGTGCTGGGTAGTGGGTGTTTTTTTTTTTGTTTTTTTTTTTTTTTTATATTTTTATTTTGCAAAAAGTACATATATACAAAACAGACACAGCACAGTTAAAAGAAATAATAAATAAATATACAAAATACAGGATAATACCCCTAAGGAGCCCCACCCCCCCTCCCGACCCAACCCCCCCGACCCAGGGTTAGGGTTAGGGTTTGATAGAAAGGGGTTGCTCCTCTCCCGCACCAAATAGCGATAGATACCAGATAAAACCTTCTTCCCCTTTGGAAGACTCTAGAGATAATCAAAAAAAGGGTGCGAGCCGACCACCCAGTTAATCCCATCCCCTGAACTATTGTAAGCATCCAGTAATTGCAAATACCAAAAAAAATGTGAGTCCAACAAATTATATTGTCTCTTACAGTCCTCAAACCCAATTATTTTGCTATCCATCACCAATTGGCTAACACACTTCAATCCACGACCAATCCAAAATTGCGATTCTGACATTTTAGCAAATTCTTTAAACTCCACATTTCCCCAAAGTGAAGAAAACCTAAAAGACCCTTTAAAGTTACAAATCCTTTTCAAGTGCCTCCAAATACTGCAATATTTAATAATCTGTGTTAAAAATCTACGTCCTCCAAAACCTGCATCAACCCCCACCATAACATCGTCATATTTCAAACGACAGTACTCAAGTGTGTGTTTGAATGTGTGTGTGCTGGGTAGTGTGTGTGTGCTGGGTAGTGTGTGTTTGAATGTGTGTGTGTGCTGGGTAGTGTGTGTGTGTGTGTGTGCTGGGTAGTGTATGCTGGGTAGTGTGTGTTTGTGTGTGTGTGTGCTGGGTAGTGTGTGTGTGTGTGCTGGGTAGTGTATGCGTGCTGGGTAGTGTGTGTTTGAATGTGTGTGCTGGGTAGTGTGTGTGTGTGATGGGTAGTGTGTGTTTGTGTGTGTGTGTGCTGGGTAGTGTGTGTGTGTGTGTGTTGGGTAGTGTGTGTGTGTTGGGTTGGGTAGTGTGTGTGTGCTGGGTAGTGTGTGTGTGTGCTGGGTAGTGTGTGTGTGTGTGTTGGGTAGTGTGTGTGTGTATGCTGGGTAGTGTGTGTGTGTTCTGGGTAGTGTATGCGTGCTGGGTAGTGTGTGTTTGAATGTGTGTGTGTGTGTGCTGGGTAGTGTGTGTGTGTGTGTGTGCTGGGTAGTGTGTGTTTGAACGTGTGTGTGCGCGTGTGCTGGGTAGTGTGTGTGCTGGGTAGTGTGTGTGTGCTGGGTAGTGTGTGTGTGCTGGGTAGTGTGTGTATGTGTGCTGGGTAGTGTGTGTGTGTGTGTGTGTGTGTGCCGGGTAGTGTGTGTGTGTGCTGGGTAGTGTGTGTGCTGGGTAGTGTGTGTGTGTGTGTGTGTGTGCTGGGTAGTGTGTGTGTGTGTGTGCTGGGTAGTGTGTGTGTGTGTGTGTGCTGGGTAGTGTATGTTTGTGTGTGTGCTGGGTAGTGTGTGTGTGTATGCTGGGTAGTGTGTGTGTGTTCTGGGTAGTGTATGCGTGCTGGGTAGTGTGTGTTTGAATGTGTGTGTGTGTGTGCTGGGTAGTGTATGCGTGCTGGGTAGTGTGTGTTTGAACGTGTGTGTGCGCGTGTGCTGGGTAGTGTGTGTGCTGGGTAGTGTGTGTGTGCTGGGTAGTGTGTGTGTGCTGGGTAGTGTGTGTATGTGTGCTGAGTAGTGTGTGTGTGTGTGTGTGTGTGTGTGCCGGGTAGTGTGTGTGTGTGCTGGGTAGTGTGTGTGCTGGGTAGTGTGTGTGTGTGTGTGTGTGTGCTGGGTAGTGTGTGTGTGTGTGTGTGTGTGCTGGGTAGTGTGTGTGTGTGTGTGTGCTGGGTAGTGTGTGTGTGTGTGTGTGTGTGTGTGTGCTGGGTAGTGTGTGTGTGTGTGTGCTGGGTAGTGTGTGTGTGTGTGTGTGTGCTGGGTAGTGTGTGTGTGTGTGTGTGTGTGTGTGTGTGTGTGCTGGGTAGTGTATGTGTGTGTGTGCTGGGTAGTGTGTGTGTGTGCTGGGTAGTGTGTGTGTGTGTGTGTGTGCTGGGTAGTGTGTGTGTGTGCTGGGTAGTGTGTTTGTGTGCTGGGTAGTGTTTGTTTGTGTGTGCTGGGTAGTGTGTGTTTGTGTGTGCTGGGTTGTGTGTGTGCTGGGTAGTGTGTGTGTGTGTGTGTGCTGGGTTGTGTGTGTGCTGGGTTGTGTGTGTGCTGGGTTGTGTGTGTGTGTGTGTGAGCTGGGTCGTGTGTGTGTGTGAGCTGGGTTGTGTGTGTGTGAGCTGGGTCGTGTGTGTGTGTGTTTGTCTGTGCTGTGTAGTGTATACTTGTGTGTGTGCTGGGTAGTGTGTGTGCTGGGTAGTGTGTGTGTGTGTGCTGAGTAGTGTGTGTGTGCTGGGTAGTGTGTGTGTGTGCTGGGTAGTGTGTGTGTTTGTCTGTGCTGTGTAGTGTATACTTGTGTGTGTGCTGGGTAGTGTATGTTTGTATGTGTGTGCCGGGTAGTGTGTGTGTGTGTGTGCTGGGTAGTGTGTGTGTGTGTGAGCTGGGTTGTGTGTGTGTGAGCTGGGTCGTGTGTGTGTGTGTGTGTGCTGGTTAGTGTGTGTGTGTGTGTTTGTCTGTGCTGTGTAGTGTATACTTGTGTGTGTGCTGGGTAGTGTGTGTGCTGGGTAGTGTGTGTGCTGGGTAGTGTGTGTGTGTGTGCTGTGTAGTGTGTGTGTGTGTGTGTGTGTGTGCGCTGGGTAGTGTGTGTGTTTGTCTGTGCTGTGTAGTGTATACTTGTGTGTGTGCCGGGTAGTGTGTGTGTGTGCCGGGTAGTGTGTGTGTGTGCTGGGTAGTGTGTGTGCTGGGTAGTGTGTGTGCTGGGTAGTGTGTGTGCTGGGTAGTGTGTGTGTGTGTGTGCTGGGTAGTGTGTGTGTGTGTGTGTGTGTGCTGGGTAGTGTGTGTGTGTGTGTGCTGGGTAGTGTGTGTGTGTGTCTGTGTGTGTGTGCTGGGTAGTGTATGTGTGTGTGTGCTGGGTAGTGTGTGTGTGTGTGTGTGTGTGCTGGGTAGTGTATGTGTGTGTGTGCTGGGTAGTGTATGTGTGTGTGTGCTGGGTAGTGTGTGTGTGTGTGTGTGCTGGGTAGTGTGTGTGTGCTGGGTAGTGTGTGTGTGTGTGTGCTGGGTAGTGTGTGTGTGCTGGGTAGTGTGTGTGTGTGCTGGGTAGTGTGTGTGTTTGTCTGTGCTGTGTAGTGTATACTTGTGTGTGTGCTGGGTAGTGTATGTTTGTATGTGTGTGCCGGGTAGTGTGTGTGTGTGTGTGTGTGCGTAAGTGTGCTGGGTAGTGTGTGTGTGTGTGTGTGTGTGTGTGCTGGGTAGTGTGTGTGTGTGCTGGGTAGTGTGTGCGTAAGTGTGCTGGGTAGTGTGTGTGTGTGTGTGTGTGTGCTGGGTAGTGTGTGTGTGTGTGTGTGCTGGGTAGTGTGTGTGTGTGTGTGTGTGTGCTGGGTAGTGTGTGTGTGTGTGTCTGTGTGCTGGGTAGTGTGTGTGTGTGTGCTGGGTAGTGTGTGTGTGTGTGTGTGTGTGTGTGTGTGTGCTGGGTAGTGTGTGTGTGTGTGTGCTGGGTAGTGTGTTTGTGTGCTGGGTAGTGTGTGTTTGTGTGTGCTGGGTAGTGTGTGTTTGTGTGTGCTGGGTTGTGTGTGTGCTGGGTAGTGTGTGTGCTGGGTTGTGTGTGTGCTGGGTTGTGTGTGTGTGTGAGCTGGGTCGTGTGTGTGTGTGAGCTGGGTCGTGTGTGTGTGTGCTGGTTAGTGTGTGTGTGTGTTTGTCTGTGCTGTGTAGTGTATACTTGTGTGTGTGCTGGGTAGTGTGTGTGCTGGGTAGTGTGTGTGTGTGCTGAGTAGTGTGTGTGTGTGTGTGTGTGTGCTGGGTAGTGTGTGTGTTTGTCTGTGCTGTGTAGTGTATACTTGTGTGTGTGCTGGGTAGTGTATGTTTGTATGTGTGTGCCGGGTAGTGTGTGTGTGTGTGCCGGGTAGTGTGTGTGTGTGTGAGCTGGGTTGTGTGTGTGTGAGCTGGGTCGTGTGTGTGTGTGTGTGTGTGTGTGTGTGCTGGTTAGTGTGTGTGTGTGTTTGTATGTGCTGTGTAGTGTATACTTGTGTGTGTGTGCTGGGTAGTGTGTGTGCTGGGTAGTGTGTGTGTGTGTGCTGAGTAGTGTGTGTGTGCGCTGGGTAGTGTGTGTGTTTGTCTGTGCTGTGTAGTGTATACTTGTGTGTGTGCCGGGTAGTGTGTGTGTGTGCTGGGTAGTGTGTGTGCTGGGTAGTGTGTGTGCTGGGTAGTGTGTGTGCTGGGTAGTGTGTGTGTGTGTGTGCTGGGTAGTGTGTGTGTGTGTGTGTGTGCTGGGTAGTGTGTGTGTGTGTGTGTGCTGGGTAGTGTGTGTGTGTGTGCTGGGTAGTGTGTGTGTGTGTCTGTGTGCTGGGTAGTGTATGTGTGTGTGTGCTGGGTAGTGTGTGTGTGTGTGTGTGTGTGCTGGGTAGTGTGTGTGTGCTGGGTAGTGTGTGTGTGTCTGTGTCTGTGTGCTGGGTAGTGTATGTGTGTGTGTGCTGGGTAGTGTGTGTGTGTGTGTGTGTGTGTGTGCTGGGTAGTGTGTGTGTGCTGGGTAGTGTGTGTGTGTGTGTGTGCTGGGTAGTGTGTGTGTGCTGGGTAGTGTGTGTGTGTGTGTGTGCTGGGTAGTGTGTGTTTGTGTGTGCTGGGTTGTGTGTGTGCTGGGTTGTGTGTGTGTGTGTGCTGGGTTGTGTGTGTGTGTGTGTGTGTGTGAGCTGGGTCGTGTGTGTGTGAGCTGGGTCGTGTGTGTGTGTGTGCTGGTTAGTGTGTGTGTGTGTTTGTCTGTGCTGTGTAGTGTATACTTGTGTGTGTGCTGGGTAGTGTGTGTGCTGGGTAGTGTGTGTGTGTGCTGAGTAGTGTGTGTGTGTGCTGGGTAGTGTGTGTGTGTGCTGGGTAGTGTGTGTGTGTGCTGGGTAGTGTGTGTGTTTGTCTGTGCTGTGTAGTGTATACTTGTGTGTGTGCTGGGTAGTGTATGTTTGTATGTGTGTGCCGGGTAGTGTGTGTGTGTGTGTGTGCGTAAGTGTGCTGGGTAGTGTGTGTGTGTGTGTGTGTGTGTGCTGGGTAGTGTGTGTGTGTGTGCTGGGTAGTGTGTGCGTAAGTGTGCTGGGTAGTGTGTGTGTGTGTGTGCTGGGTAGTGTGTGTGTGTGTGTGTGTGTGTGTGCTGGGTAGTGTGTGTGTGTGTGTGCTGGGTAGTGTGTGTGTGTGTGTGTGTGTGCTGGGTAGTGTGTGTGCTGGGTAGTGTGTGTGTGTGTGTGTGCTGGGTAGTGTGTGTGTGTGTGTGTGTCTGTGTGCTGGGTAGTGTATGTGTGTGTGTGTGCTGGGTAGTGTGTGTGTGTGTGCTGGGTAGTGTGTGTGTGTGTGTGTGCTGGGTAGTGTGTGTTTGTGTGTGCTGGGTAGTGTGTGTTTGTGTGTGCTGGGTTGTGTGTGTGCTGGGTAGTGTGTGTGTGTGTGTGTGTGTGTGTGAGCTGGGTCGTGTGTGTGTGTGTGAGCTGGGTCGTGTGTGTGTGTGTGAGCTGGGTCGTGTGTGTGTGAGCTGGGTCGTGTGTGTGTGTGCTGGTTAGTGTGTGTGTGTGTTTGTCTGTGCTGTGTAGTGTATACTTGTGTGTGTGCTGGGTAGTGTGTGTGCTGGGTAGTGTGTGTGTGTGCTGAGTAGTGTGTGTGTGCTGGGTAGTGTGTGTGCTGGGTAGTGTGTGTGTGTGCTGTGTAGTGTATACTTGTGTGTGTGCTGGGTAGTGTATGTTTGTATGTGTGTGCCGGGTAGTGTGTGTGTGTGTGTGTGTGTGAGCTGGGTTGTGTGTGTGTGAGCTGGGTCGTGTGTGTGTGTGTGTGTGTGTGTGCTGGTTAGTGTGTGTGTGTGTTTGTCTGTGCTGTGTAGTGTATACTTGTGTGTGTGCTGGGTAGTGTGTGTGCTGGGTAGTGTGTGTGCTGGGTAGTGTGTGTGTGTGTGCTGAGTAGTGTGTGTGTGTGTGTGTGTGCGCTGGGTAGTGTGTGTGTGTGTTTGTCTGTGCTGTGTAGTGTATACTTGTGTGTGTGCCAGGTAGTGTGTGTGTGTGCTGGGTAGTGTGTGTGCTGGGTAGTGTGTGTGCTGGGTAGTGTGTGTGCTGGGTAGTGTGTGTGCTGGGTAGTGTGTGTGTGTGTGTGTGCTGGGTAGTGTGTGTGTGTGTGCTGGGTAGTGTGTGTGTGTGTCTGTGTCTGTGTGCTGGGTAGTGTATGTGTGTGTGTGCTGGGTAGTGTGTGTGTGTGTGTGTGTGTGCTGGGTAGTGTGTGTGTGCTGGGTAGTGTGTGTGTGTGTGTGTGCTGGGTAGTGTGTGTGTGCTGGGTAGTGTGTGTGTGTGCTGGGTAGTGTGTGTTTGTGTGTGCTGGGTTGTGTGTGTGCTGGGTAGTGTGTGTGTGTGTGTGAGCTGGGTAGTGTGTGTGTGTGTGTGAGCTGGGTCGTGTGTGTGTGTGTGTGTGCTGGTTAGTGTGTGTGTGTGTTTGTCTGTGCTGTGTAGTGTATACTTGTGTGTGTGCTGGGTAGTGTGTGTGCTGGGTACTGTGTGTGTGTGCTGAGTAGTGTGTGTGTGCTGGGTAGTGTGTGTGCTGGGTACTGTGTGTGTGTGCTGAGTAGTGTGTGTGTGTGTGCTGGGTAGTGTGTGTGTGTGCTGGGTAGTGTGTGTGTTTGTCTGTGCTGTGTAGTGTATACTTGTGTGTGTGCTGGGTAGTGTATGTTTGTATGTGTGTGCCGGGTAGTGTGTGTGTGTGTGTGTGCGTAAGTGTGCTGGGTAGTGTGTGTGTGTGTGTGTGTGTGTGTGTGCTGGGTAGTGTGTGTGTGTGTGTGTGTGCGTAAGTGTGCTGGGTAGTGTGTGTGTGTGTGTGTGTGCTGGGTAGTGTGTGTGTGTGTGCTGGGTAGTGTGTGTGTGTGTGTGTGTGTGCTGGGTAGTGTGTGTGTGTTTGTGTGTGCTGGGTAGTGTGTGTGTGCTGGGTAGTGTATGTATGTTTGTGTGTGTGCTGGGTAGTGTGTGTGTTTGTCTGTGCTGTGTAGTGTATACTTGTGTGTGTGCTGGGTAGTGTATGTTTGTATGTGTGTTCTTGGTAGTGTGTTTGTGTGTGTGCTGGGTAGTGTGTGGGTAGTGTGTTTGTGTGTGTACTGGGTAGTGTGTGTGTGATGGGTAGTGTATGTGTGTGTGCTGGTAGTGTATGTGTGTGCTGGGTAGTGTGTGTGTGTGTGTGTGTGTGTGTGTGTGTGTGTGTGTATGTGCGCTGGGTAGTGTATGTTTGTGTGCCTGGTAGTGTATGTTTGTGTGATTGTGCTGGGTAGTGTGTGTGTGTGTGTGTGTGTGTGTGTGTGTGCTGGGTAGTTTGTGTGTGTGTGTGCTGGGTAGTTTGTGTGTGTGCTGGGTAGTTTGTGTGTGTGTGTGCTGGGTAGTTTGTGTGCCTGGTAGTGTTTGTGTGTTTGTGTGTGTGTGTGTGCGCGCGCTGGGTAGTGTATGTTTGTGTGTGTGCTGGGTAGTGTGTGTGTGTTGGGTAGTGTATGTTTGTGTGTGTGCTGGGTAGTGTATGTATGTTTGTGTGTGTGCGCTGGGTAGTGTGTGTGTGTGCGCGCCTGGTAGTGTATGTTTGTGTGTGTGTGTTGGGTAGTGTGTGTGTGCTGGGTAGTGTGTGTGTGTGTGTGCTGGGTAATTTATGTGTGTGTGTGTGCGCTGGGTAGTGTGTGTGCTGGGTAATTTATGTTTGTGTGTGTGTGTGCCTGGTAGTGTATGTTTGTATGTGTGTGCTAGGTAGTGTATGTATGTTTGTGTGTGCTGGGTAGTGTATGTATGTTTGTGTGTGTGTGCTGGGTAGTGTATGTTTGTGTGCCTGGTAGTGTATGTTTGTGTGATTGTGCTGGGTAGTGTGTGTGCGTGTGTTGGGTAGTGTGTGTGCGTGTGCTGGGTAGTGTATGTTTGTGTGTGTGTGCTGGGTAGTTTGTGTGTGTGCTGGGTAGTTTGTGTGCCTGGTAGTGTTTGTTTGTGTGTGTGCGCGCTGGGTAGTGTATGTTTGTGTGTGTGCTGGGTAGTGTGTGTGCTGGGTAATTTATGTGTGTGTGTGTGCTGGGTAATTTATGTGTGTGTGTGTGCGCTGGGTAGTGTATGTTTGTGTGTGTGTGCTGGGTAGTGTGTGTGCTGGGTAATTTATGTTTGTGTGTGTGTGTGTCTGGTAGTGTATGTTTGTGTGTGTGCGCTGGGTAGTGTGTGTGCTGGGTAATTTATGTTTGTGTGTGTATGCCTGGTAGTGTATGTTTGTGTGTGTGTGCTGGGTAGTGTATGTATGTTTGTGTGTGCTGGGTAGTGTATGTATGTTTGTGTGTGCTGGGTAGTGTATGTGTTTTTGTGTGTGCTGGGTAGTGTATGTGTGTTTGTGTGTGTGTGTGTGTGCTGGGTGGTGTATGTATGTTTGTGTGTGTGTGCTGGGTGGTGTATGTATGTTTGTGTGTGCGTGCTGGGTGGTGTATGTATGTTTGTGTGTGCTGGGTAGTGTATGTATGTATGTGTGTGCGTGCTGGGTGGTGTATGTATGTTTGTGTGTGCGTGCTGGGTGGTGTATGTATGTTTGTGTGTGCTGGGTAGTGTATGTATGTGTGTGCTGGGTAGTGTATGTATGTTTGTGTGTGCTGGGTAGTGTATGTATGTTTGTGTGTGTGTGTGCTGGGTAGTGTGTGTGTGCTGGGTAGTGTATGTATGTTTGTGTGTGCTGGGTAGTGTATGTATGTTTGTGTGTGTGTGCTGGGTAGTGTATGTATGTTTGTGTGTGTGTGCTGGGTAGTGTATGTATGTTTGTGTGTGTGTGCTGGGTAGGGTATGTATGTTTGTGTGTGTGTGTGCTGGGTAGTGTATGTATGTTTGTGTGTGTGTGCTAGGTAGTGTATGTATGTTTGTGTGTGTGTGCTAGGTAGTGTATGTATGTTTGTGTGTGTGTGTGCTGGGTAGTGTATGTATGTTTGTGTGTGTGTGCTGGGTAGTGTATGTATGTTTGTGTGTGTGTGTGTGCTGGGTAGTGTATGTATGTGTGTGTGTGTGTGCTGGGTAGTGTATGTATGTTTGTGTGTGTGTGCTGGGTAGTGTATGTATGTTTGTGTGTGTGTGCTGGGTAGTGTATGTATGTTTGTGTGTGTGTGCTGGGTAGTGTATGTGTGTGTGTGCTGGGTAGTGTATGTGTGTGTGTGCTGGGTAGTGTGTGTGTGTGTGTGCTGGGTAGTGTATGTGTGTGTGTGCTGGGTAGTGTATGTGTGTGTGTGCTGGGTAGTGTATGTATGTTTGTGTGTGTGTGCTGGGTAGTGTATGTATGTTTGTGTGTGTGTGCTGGGTAGTGTATGTATGTATGTTTGTGTGTGTGTGCTGGGTAGTGTATGTATGTATGTTTGTGTGTGTGTGCTGGGTAGTGTATGTATGTTTGTGTGTGTGTGCTGGGTAGTGTATGTATGTTTGTGTGTGTGTGCTGGGTAGTGTATGTATGTTTGTGTGTGTGTGCTGGGTAGTGTATGTATGTTTGTGTGTGTGTGCTGGGTAGTGTATGTATGTTTGTGTGTGTGTGCTGGGTAGTGTATGTATGTTTGTGTGTGTGTGCTGGGTAGTGTATGTATGTTTGTGTGTGTGTGCTGGGTAGTGTATGTATGTTTGTGTGTGCTCTTTTTCCTTATTGTATGCGCTGATCCTGTACTGATCTTCTTCTTCTTTTCCAGTTTATTTATGATGAAGTTATAGTTTGGTGAGTACAAACACATCTCCCCCCCCCCCCCAATCTGCTGCACCACAATCCATCCTGGCTTCACTTTACTGCATTTACAGCAACTTGTTTATAGTTTTTATATTTTTTTATACTTAAATCAGTAGATGCAGCAGGACCTGTGTATATAAGACCTGTGTATAATATAGAAGACCTGTGTGTGTGTGTGTGTATATATATAAGACCTTCGTATATATAAGACGGGTATATATTGTTGGGTATAGTATGTTGGTATAGTGCAGCCCCAGTCACGTGCTCAGTGTTCTATCTGGTATTGCTGCCTCGGACAATGTGATGAAACATCATCCTGCCAGGAAACTGTATGAACCTCTGCGGTTGTGTAGTGACGGAGCCGGGCGGCTGCTTCATTAGCTGAGATACACACTGTCCGGGGCAGAGATTCCCATTCCCATCCATCTGGCCCATTTTGCACAGGGCGTGTTCCGCCGAGGGCCACAGTCACTTCTCTGGGTATTTTTAAGGATGAAATTTGTGGTTACCAAATTTTTATCAGCAACCCATAAAAAAAATCATCCTAGTGTGCCCTGTAGTGTGCTCTGCATGTAGTGTGCCCTGTAGTGTGCTCTGCATGTAGTGTGCCCTGTAGTGTGCTCTGCATGTAGTGTGCCCTGCATGTAGTGTGCCCCATAGTGTGCTCTGCATGTAGTGTGCCCCGTAGTGTGCCCTGCACGTAGTGTGCCCCATAGTGTGCTCTGCATGTAGTGTGCCCCATAGTGTGCTCTGCATGTAGTGTGCCCCATAGTGTGCTCTGCATGTAGTGTGCCCCGTAGTGTGCTTTGCATGTAGTGTGCTCTGCATGTAGTGTGCCCCATAGTGTGCTCTGCATGTAGTGTGCACTGTAGTGTGCTCCACATGTAGTGTGCCCCGTAGTGTGCTTTGCATGTAGTGTGCCCCATAGTGTGCTCTGCATGTAGTGTGCCCCATAGTGTGTTCTGCATGTAGTGTGCCCCATAGTGTGCTCTGCATGTAGTGTGCCCCATAGTGTGCTCTGCATGTAGTGTGCCCCATAGTGTGCTCTGCATGTAGTGTGCCCCATAGTGTGCTCTGCATGTAGTGTGCCCTATAGTGTGCTCTGCATGTAGTGTGCCCCATAGTGTGCTCTGCGTGCAGTGTGCCCCATAGTGTGCTCTGTATGAAGTTTGCCCCATAGTGTGCTCTGCATGTAGTGTGCCCCATAGTGTGCTCTGCGTGCAGTGTGCTCTGCGTGTAGTGTGCTCTGCGTGTAGTTGCTCTGCGTGTAGTGTGCTCCATAGTGTGCTCTGTAGCGTCCTCTTAGTGTGCTCTGTATGTAGAGTGCTCTGTATGTAGAGTGCCCAGCAGTGTGCTCCATATGTAGTGCAATGCAATGTGCTTTGTATTGTGCTCTGCAGTGTGCCCCGTATACAGTGTGCTCTGCAATGTGTCCCACAGTGTGTCTCGCAGTCTGCCCCATATACAGTGTGCTCTGTAGTGTGCTCTGCAATGTGTCCCACAGTGTGTCTCGCAGTCTGCCCCATATACAGTGTGCTCTGTAGTGTGCTCTGCAATGTGTCCCGCAGTGTGCCCTGTATACAGTGCGTCCCGTATACAGTGTGCCCCGCAGTGTGTCCCGTATGTAGTGTGTCCCGTATGTAGTGTGTCCCGTATGTAGTATGTCCCGCAGTGTTTCCTATATGTAGTGTGCCCCGCAGTGTCCCGTATGCAGTGTGTCCCGTATGCAGTGTGTCCCGTATGCAGTGTGTCCCGTATGCAGTGTGTCCCGTATGCAGTGTGTCCCGTATGCAGTGTGTCCCGTATGCAGTGTGTCCCGCAGTGTGTCCCGCAGCGCGTCCTGTATGTAGTGTGTCCCGCAGCGCGTCCTGTATGTAGTGTGTCCCGCAGCGTGTCCTGTATGTAGTGTGTCCTGTATGTAGTGTGTCCCGCAGCGTGTCCTGTATGTAGTGTGTCCTGTATGTAGTGTGTCCCGCAGCGTGTCCTGTATGTAGTGTGTCCCGCAGTGTGTCCCGTATGTAGTGTGTCCCGCAGTGTGCCCCGCAGTGTGTCCCGCAGTGTGTCCCGCAGCGTGTCCTGTATGTAGTGTGTCCCGCAGTGTGTCCCGCACTGTGTCCCGCACTGTGTCCCGCACTGTGTCCCGCACTGTGTCCCGCAGTGTGCCCCGCAGTGTGTCCTGTATGTAGTGTGTCCCGCAGTGTGTCCTGCAGTGCGTCCCGTATGTAGTGTGTCCCGCAGCGTGTCCTGTATGTAGTGTGTCCCGCAGTGTGTCCTGTATGTAGTGTGTCCCGCAGTGTGTCCTGTATGTAGTGTGTCCCGCAGTGTGTCCTGTATGTAGTGTGTCCCGCAGCGTGTCCTGTATGTAGTGTGTCCTGTATGTAGTGTGTCCCGCAGTGTGTCCCGCAGTGTGTCCCGTATGTAGTGTGTCCCGCAGCGTGTCCCGCAGCGTGTCCTGTATGTAGTGTGTCCCGCAGCGTGTCCTGTATGTAGTGTGTCCCGCAGCGTGTCCTGTATGTAGTGTGTCCCGCAGCGTGTCCTGTATGTAGTGTGTCCCGCAGCGTGTCCTGTATGTAGTGTGTCCCGCAGTGCGCCCCGCAGTACGCTTCGTAAATTTAAGGTGTAGTTCTAAAACAAAAAGCAATGGGAAGGCAGACGTGAGCTGGTGATCTTACAGATATGCGGCTCTGCGATTGTGGATTGTTTTGCTGATTGCAGTGTTGCATTTCTGTTGCAGTGTCCGCACCGCATCCTCTCCTATTTTTTTGCATTGCGGATTCACAGATTAGAGGATGTATAAACCATAGAGACTAATGGGCTGCAAAGGATTCAGAGCTTTCTGCTCAGCAAATACTAATGAATAATACTGAGGTGTGAATGAGGCCTGAATGTACAGGCAGGAATCTGCAGGGCCACACTGACCCCTAGTGGCCAAACAGAAGGAGACAGTCACCCATCTGGATGTTTAGTCAGAACCTTTAATTTATTTTTATAATTTTTTTTAGTTTTTAAACCTTGCATTTAATGGTCCAGCATCCTCAGGGTCCATTCAATGGGGGTCCAGCATCCTCAGGGTCCATTCATTGGGGGTCCAGCCTCCTCAGGGTCCATTCAATGGGGGTCCAGCCTCCTCAGGGTCCATTCAATGGGGGTCCAGCATCCTCAGGGTCCATTCAATGGGGGTCCAGCATCCTCAGGGTCCATTCAATGGGGGTCCAGCATCCTCAGGGTCCATTCAATGGGGGTCCAGCATCCTCAGGGTCCATTCAATGGGGGTCCAGCATCCTCAGGGTCCATTCAATGGGGGTCCAGCATCCTCAGGGTCCATGCGATGGGGGTCCAGCATCCTCAGGGTCCATGCGATGGGGGTCCAGCATCCTCAGGGTCCATTCAATGGGGGTCCAGCATCCTCAGGGTCCATGCGATGGGGGTCCAGCATCATCGGGGTCCATGCGATGGGGGTCCAACATCCTTGGAGACATGCGATGGGGGTCCAGCATCCTCGGGGTTCATGCGATGGGGGTCCAGCATCCTTGGGGTTCATGCGATGGGGGTCCAGCATCCTCGGGGTCCATGCGATGGGGGTCCAGCATCCTTGGGGTCCATGCGATGGGGGTCCAGCATCCTCGGGGTTCATCGCATCCTCTCAGGTGTCTGGACATGCTAGGAGTTGTAGTGTCTCCGCACTTTGAGGCCATCATGTGTAGCATTACAAGTGTCAGCAGTCATGTTTTCTGATTACACTGGGTAACACTGTGTCCCTTGTGGTTTGCAGGTGGGAGAGCCTGATACTGATCATCATGTATCTCATTTACATCCTTATTATGAAGTAAGTGCCACATACTGGGATGTTGTACCTCACTGGTCGCCAGGCATGCTGGGAGTTGTAGTTCTGCAGCATCTTGGGTTAGAGACATATTTAGTAAATGATGTTGGTTTCTTGTTTAATGATTGCCCCCCTCCCCCCCCCCAGACCTGAGACCATGTATGTATGTATGTGTGTGTGTGTGTATGTATCTATGTGTGTGTGTATATGTGTATATATATATATATATATATATATATATATATATATAGTATATATATATTATATATATATATATATAATATATATATATATATATGCCCTGATAGTCACAGGTGCAACACAGAGGGGCCTCCGGTTTACGTTCTGCTCACACTGTGACAAAGGTCTCCGGCCCTATACCCCCCTCTGCAGGACCCTAGTTACTTTCCTGTCAACCATGATGGAAGGGAAGGGGTTAACTTCAAGTGATTAAGAGAGGAAAGTGTAAGCGCTGCAGGAGGGATAATCTGTGATAATCTGTGCCGGCCAATCAGAAGCCGGCGTCCGGGATCACATGCTTATCACCTAAGATTAGCAACATTGTATTCATTGAGTAACATGTTAGGATCATTGCTGTAATATCATCTAATGTCCCCGGAATATCTATCTATCTATCTATCTATCAATTATCTATCTATCTATCTATCTATCTATCTATCTATCATCTATCTATCTATCTATCTATCTATCTATCTATCTATCTATCTATCTATCTCCTATCTATCTATCTATCTCCTATCTATCTATCTATCTATCTATCTATCAATTATCTATCTATCTATCTATCTATCTATCTATCTATCTATCATCTATCTATCTATCTATCTATCTATCCATCTATCTATCTATCTATCTCCTATCTATCTATCTATCTATCTCCTATCTATCTATCTATCATCTATCTATCTCCTATCTATCTATCTATCTCCTATCTATCTCCTATCTATCTATCTATCTATCTCCTATCTATCTCCTATCTATCTATCTCCTATCTATCTATCTATCTATCTATCTATCTATCTATCTATCTCCTATCTATCTATCTATCTATCTATCTATCTCCTATCTATCTATCTATCTCCTATCTATCTATCTATCTATCTATCTATCTCCTATCTATCTATCTATCTATCTATCTATCTATCTATCTATCTATCTATCTCCTATCTATCTATCTATCTATCTCCTATCTATCTATCTATCATCTATCTATCTCCTATCTATCTATCTATCTCCTATCTATCTCCTATCTATCTATCTATCTCCTATCTATCTATCTCCTATCTATCTATCTATCTATCTATCTCCTATCTATCTATCTATCTCCTATCTATCTATCTATCTATCTATCTATCTATCTCCTATCTATCTATCTATCTATCTATCTATCTATCTATCTATCTCTTATCTATCTATCTATCTATCTCCTATCTAGCTATCTATCTATCTATCTATCTATCTATCTCCTATCTATCTATCTATCTATCTATCTATCTATCTATCTATCTATCATCTATCTATCTCCTATCTATCTATCTATCTATCTATCATCTATCTAGCTATCTATCTATCTCCTATCTATCTATCTATCATCTATCTATCTATCTCCTATCTATCTATCTATCTATCTTCTATCTATCTATCTATCTATCATCTATCTATCTATCTATCTCCTATCTATCTATCTATCTCCTATCTATTTATCTATCTATCTATCATCTATCTATCTCCTATCTATCTATCTATCTATCTATCTATCTATCTATCATCTATCTATCTATCTATCTATCTCCTATCTATCTATCTATCTCCTATCTATCTATCATCTATCTATCTCCTATCTATCTATCTATCTATCTATCATCTATCTATCTATCTATCTATCTATCTATCTATCTATCTCCTATCTATCTATCTATCTATCATCTATCTATCTATCTCCTATCTATCTATCTCCTATCTATCTATCTATCTCCTATCTATCTATCTATCTATCTATCTCCTATCTATCTATCTATCATCTATCTATCTCCTATCTATCTATCTCCTATCTATCTATCTATCTATCGATCTATCTATCTATCTATCTATCATCTATCTATCTATCTCCTATCTATCTATCTATCTATCTCCTATCTATCTCCTATCTATCTATCTATCTATCTATCTATCTATCTATCTATCTATCTATCTATCTATCTCCTATCTATCTATCTATCTATCTCCTATCTATCTCCTATCTATCTATCTATCTATCTATCTATCTATCTATCTATCTATCTATCATCTATCTATCTATCTATCTATCTATCTATCTATCTCCTATCTATCTATCTATCTCCTATCTATCTATCTATCTCCTATCTATCTATCTATCTATCTATCTATCTATCTATCTATCTATCTCCTATCTATCTATCTATCTATTTATCTATCTATCTATCATCTATCTATCTCCTATCTATCTATCTATCTATCTCCTATCTATCTATCTATCTATCTATCTATTTATCTATCTATCTCCTATCTATCTATCTCCTATCTATCTATCTATCTATCTATCTATCTATCTATCTATCTATCTATCTCCTATCTATCTATCTATCTCCTATCTATCTCCTATCTATCTATCTTCTATCTATCTATCTATCTATCTCCTATCTATCTATCTCCTATCTATCTATCTATCTATCTATCTATCTATCTATCTATCTATCTATCTCCTATCTATCTATCTATCTATATATCTTCTATCTATCTATCTATATATCTTCTATCTATCTATCTATATATCTTCTATCTATCTATCTATCTATCTATCTATCTCCTATCCTATCTATCTCCTATCTCCTATCTATCTCCTATCTATCTATCTATCTATCTATCTATCTATCTATCTATCTATCTCCTATCTATCTCCTATCTATCTCCTATCTATCTCCTATCTATCTCCTATCTATCTCCTATCTATCTCCTATCTATCTCCTATCTATCTATCTATCTATCTATCTATCTATCTAATCTATCTATCTATCTCCTATCTATCTATCTATCTATCTATCTATCTATCTATCTCCTATCTATCTATCTCCTATCTATCTATCTATCTATCTCCTATCTATCTATCTCCTATCTATCTATCTCCTATCTATCTATCTATATCCTATCTATCTATCTATCTATCTATCTCCTATCTATCTATCTCCTATCTATCTATCTATCTATCTATCTATCTATCTATCTATCTATCTATCTATCTATCTATATCTATCTATCTATCTATCTATCTCCTATCTATCTATCTATCTATCTATCTCCTATCTATCTATCTCCTATCTATCTATCTATCTATCTATCTATCTATCTATCTATCTATCTATCTAATCCAAGGAATCGGGTAAGCAGCACTACTTTCTTTAGTCAATTGCGGGTGCCAGCAGATGGTTGTGACCAGTAACCTTCTTATATATACTTCAAGGAATCCTCCACAGCACTCCAGAGACGGTGAATACAAACGTGGTTTATTTCAAATCATAGTGATACAGCATAAACAGTCTGAGCAACGTTTCAACGACCACTGTCGTCTTTTTCAAGCATGCTTGAAAAAGACGACAGTGGTCGTTGAAACGTTGCTCAGACTGTTTATGCTGTATCACTATGATTTGAAATAAACCACGTTTGTATTCACCGTCTCTGGAGTGCTGTGGAGGATTCCTTGAAGTATCTATCTATCTATCTATCTATCTATCTATCTATCTATCTATCTATTATCTATCTATCTATCTATCTATCTATCTATCTATTATCTATCTATCTCCTATCTATCTATCTATCTATCTATCTATCTTCTATCTATCTATCTATCTATCTCCTATCTACCTATCTATCTATCTATCTATCTATCTATCTATCTATCTATCTATTATCTATCTATCTCCTATCTATCTATCTATTTATCTCCTATCTATCTCTCTATCTCCTATCTATCTATATATCTCCTATCTATCTATATATCTCCTATCTATCTATATCAGTGCTTCTGAAACTGTGAGGCGCCCCCTAGTTGTCGGTGAGGCCCAGCTGGGGAGCCAGTTTTCACCAAAGTAACTATTATCTGCACAGTCCTTTTGCTGTTTCCAAAAATCTCCATTTTAGCAACATTATTAACTTATTTATTTTGTACTTGCTTTATTAACATATAGATCTTGGGAGATGGGTGTAAGCTAGCCCTAGTATTATTTTCAGCTTTTAAATGGACTTTCACCACAGATGGTGAGGCCCGGGCACCCTCTTGGTCAGTGTGGTGAGGCCCAGGCGCCCTCTGGGTCAGTGTGGTGAGGCCCAGGCATCCTCTTGGTCAGTGTGGTGAGGCCCAGGCATCCTCTTGGTCAGTGTGGTGAGGCCCAGGCGCCCTCTTGGTCAGTGTGGTGAGGCCCAGGCATCCTCTCGGTCAGTCTGGTGAGGCCCAGGCACCCTCTTGGTCAGCGTGGTGAGGCCCAGGCATCCTCTCGGTCAGTCTGGTGAGGCCCAGGCACCCTCTTGGTCAGCGTGGTGAGGCCCAGGCATCCTCTTGGTCAGTATGGTGAGGCCCAGGCGCCCTCTTGGTCAGTCTGGTGAGGCCCGGGCATCCTCTTGGTCAGTCTGGTGAGGCCCAGGCATCCTCTTGGTCAGCGTGGTGAGGCCCAGGCATCCTCTTGGTCAGTGTGGTGAGGCCCAGGCGCCCTCTTGGTCAGTCTGGTGAGGCCCAGGCGCCCTCTTGGTCAGTCTGGTGAGGCCCAGGCGCCCTCTTGGTCAGCGTGGTGAGGCCCAGGCATCATTTTGGTCAGCGTGGTGAGGCCCAGGCGCCCTCTTGGTCAGTGTGGTGAGGCCCAGGCACCCTCTTGGTCAGTCTGGTGAGGCCCGGGCATCCTCTTGGTCAGTCTGGTGAGGCCCAGGCATCCTCTTGGTCAGTCTGGTGAGGCCCAGGCATCCTCTTGGTCAGTGTGGTGAGGCCCCGGCACCCTCTTGGTCAGCGTGGTGAGGCCCAGGCGCCCTCTTGGTCAGTGTGGTGAGGCCCGGGCACCCTCTTGGTCAGTGTGGTGAGGCCCAGGCGCCCTCTTGGTCAGTGTGGTGAGGCCCCTGCATCCTCTTGGTCAGTCTGGTGAGGCCCAGGCGCCCTCTTGGTCAGTATGGTGAGGCCCAGGCATCCTCTTGGTCAGTATGGTGAGGCCCAGGCATCCTCTTGGTCAGGTTGGTGAGGCCCAGGTGCCCTCTTGGTCAGTCTGGTGAGGCTCAGGCATCCTCTTCGTCAGTCTGGTGAGGACCAGGCATCCTCTTGGTCAGTGTGGTGAGGCCCAGGCATCCTCTTGGTCAGTGTGGTGAGGCCCAGGCATCCTCTTGGTCAGTGTGGTGAGGCCCCTGCATCCTCTTGGTCAGTGTGGTGAGGCCCCGGCATCCTCTTGGTCAGTGTGGTGAGGCCCGGGCATCCTCTTGGTCAGTGTGGTGAGGCCCCCGGCATCCTCTTGGTCAGAGTGGTGAGGCCCGGGCATCCTCTTGGTCAGTGTGGTGAGGCCCCGGCACCCTCTTGGGCAGTCTGGTGAGGCCTGGGCACCCTCTTGGTCAGTGTGGTGAGGCCCAGGCATCCTCTTGGTCAGTGTGGTGAGGCCCAGGCATCCTCTTGGTCAGTGTGGTGAGGCCCAGGCACCCTCTTGGTCACAGTGGTGAGGCCCGGGCACCCTCTTGGTCACAGTGGTGAGGCCCCGGCACCCTCTTGGTCAGTGTGGTGAGGCCCGGGCATTGCCTTGGTCTGTTGGGTGAGGCTCCAGTAGAAAAAGTTTGAGAAGCGCTGCTCTACAGGATGGCGGCAGAACTCCTTGTACCTCGTTGTCCACAGGTGCCAGCAAACTGGAGCTCGACCGCTGTTCAGTGTTGATTTCACATGTTGATATGGAATAAAGACACTTGGTTTTACACTTATGTGGAGTGCTGCAAACTATCCTTTACTTATCTATCTTATCCCATACATAAGTAATGTATGTACACAGTGACCCCACCAGCAGAATAGAGAGTGCAGCTCTGGGGTATAATACAGGATGTAACTGAGGATCAGTACAGTGATACAATGTATGCTGATGTCCTGTATACATGATAATATAAAAGTGTACAGTGAGTGATAACAGTGAGAGGAGCGGCAGTCACTATAATAGGATCAGTAATGTATGTACACAGTGACCCCACCAGCAGAATAGTGAGTGCAGCTCTGCAGTATAATACAGGATGTAACTCAGGATCAGTAATGTATGTACACAGTGACCCCAGCAGCAGAATAGTGAGTGCAGCTCTGGAGTATAATACAGGATGTAGCTCAGGATCAGTAATGTAATGTATGTACACAGTGACCCCAGCAGCAGAATAGTGAGTGCAGCTCTGCAGTATAATACAGGATGTAACTCAGGATCAGTAATGTATGTACACAGTGACCTCACCAGCAGAATAGTGATCGCAGCTCTGCAGTATAATACAGGATGTAACTCAGGATCAGTAATGTAATGTATGTACACAGTGACCCCACCAGCAGAATAGTGAGTGCAGCTCTGGGGTATAATACAGGATGTAACTCAGGAGCAGTAATGTATGTACACAGTGACCCCACCATCTCAGGGTATATACCTCATTGGAGGTTATATCTGCACTTACATCTCTCTCTCTCTCTCTCTCTCTCGCTGTGTCAGGTATAATATGAAGATGCAGCACTTATTCACCATTAAACGCAAGAACCTCGGGAACGGCTGTACGGTTGGGAATGAGCTGCAGGATGGTAATGTGTATAGTGCCCCGCTGTGTGATGACCCCACAGTCCCCCTGTTGTGGAAAGGTAAGGATAAGCAGACCGGAGAAAACCACACCGATAACTACAACTCCCATCATTCCCTGCTGAGCGGGGGTCACTGTGTGGCCAGGATCTCATCATGGGAGTTGCAGTTCTGGAACAGCTGCAGTAACATTGTGCAAATTTGATCAGATTTCCCAATGCCCAGAGGACATAAAAATAGAATATAGGAAGTGAAGCTGCTGAATGGATCACAAGATAAGTGGCGATGAGTCAGGGCGTCCGCACGCAGCCATGGCCACGACTATTGAGGCCAAAAGAAAATTTCCTCATGCGGAGGAGATGATGGTGGCCGCATTGATGTAACTTCTGTCATCTCTGTAGAGCGTGGGAGTCGGCAGCCCCTTCTGTACCGCGTCCCCACTGGGGGTCTCTAATTATGGAAACTCTACAGTGCAGTACCAGATATGTCCATCAGGGGGAGACATAAGGCTGCAATATACAGGATATAGAAGTACCCAGCGTCTACAGGAGGGACATCTATTGTTCCCTGTTATCAGCCACCATACTGTGCTCCCCGTTACTAGGGACTAAAGGGGTAACAATGACAGCGGCAGCAGTGTCGCCCTCTCTCCATATTGGTGCCACCTTCTTTACTTGCACTCCCTCTTTAACCCTTTGTGTCGCCTTCTGTCTAATAACTAACAAGGAGGGAACTCCTCTGTCTATCACACTAATCCTCTCTCTATAACATTGTATCTCCTGTCTGCTTATCCCTCTGGTGGTGCGATGCTCTGCATGTCCGGCGCACTGACTGCCTCAGGATTGTATGGAATCATGAAAGCTTCCTCTGCCATGGGAGATGGTCTTGTAGCTGATCTGTGGGAGGAGATTTATTTATTTCTTATTATTAATAAATTAATTATTTTATTATTTATCCAGCAGAGATAATTTCCTCCAGAAACAGCGCCACCCCTGTCCTCAGGCTGTGTGTGGTATTACAACTTTTCTCCATTCACTTCAATAGAACTGAGCCGCAGTACCTCTTACAACCTGAGAGAGAGTGGCGCTGTTTCTGGTAGAAAGCTTCTTTTCTTACACTTTTAAGATGATTGTTTAATGGGTTGGAGCAGCATGTATCCTGTGGTATATATTGGAAATTGGCGCAGTGTTATGCTGCCATCTACTGCACTGCACCCACCTGATACCTATTTATTTCTATAGACTGCAGTGCAGTTATGTGACTATGTTGTCATGTTAAGCATAATAGTCTAGGCCGCTCCGGCTGATGACAATGTCTGCTAGGATATATATATATATATATATATATATATATATATATATATATATGGTGCAGACATCCCAGCAGAGCTCAGGCACATTGTAAGCTCTTCAGCCTAATAGACACTGTACACAATTTAACCCTTATGTTAACATTTCCAGTGAGGACGGAGCAGCAATATCATGGCAGGAATTCAGTGGTGATGGTGGATGAGATCATCTGCTCCAGCCCCCCCAAGTATCGCTTCCCAGAGGCCGGACTACGCATCATGATCACTAACAAGTTCCCACCAAGGACCAGACTACGGATGGCGAGCAGGCTCATAATAAATGAGGTAGCTTCACGGCAGATGCTTCCAGAAATGTTCAGTATTCAGGATTAGGAAAACAAAAAACAGCGCCTTCCCCATCCTCAGGTTGTGTGTGGTATTACAACTCCGCTCCATTCACTGTAATGGGCCTGAGATGCAATGCCTAACACAACCTGAGGATAAGAGTGGCTCTGTTCTAAGAGGAAAGCAGCTGAATGTGAAAGCTAATACATAATACATAAGGGCGCCATTGTTTTCCTCTTCATAACTCATTCAGCTCTTACCCTGCCCCCATCTGTTGGCCCAACCCATTGATGTTAGTGGGAGCAGATAACCATGTAAGGTATATGGAAGGCTCTGGACTCTCTCCAGGCATGGTGGATTTCTGTCCTTTTCTTCTCTGGCACTAGCTTTGTCACGTGTATAACACACGGTAAGTGTCCCTGCCTGGGTCTGTAATAACAGATAGGGGGCGCTCTTAGGGATGATGTCCCCGTTATATGGTTATTCTGGACAATAAAATTCCCCTTTAAATCCATAGTCCCCCATTGTGAATGCGCCGACCCTGCTCCCTGCAGCACATTATCCAGCTCTTTTAGTTCTGCTTTAATTGCTTCTTATTTATATTCAGTTGGAAACTTTGTATCAAATGTTGCAACAATGTAGCCAAGTAATTTCCCACTAGGAGGACTGTCATCCCCTGACCTGAAGGTGGTGCTGGAGAGTACACAGGCTTGGGAGACGGCTCATGCACAGAGAAAGGGGGATAAGAGTCAGCTTCTCAGAAATGGTGGACCCCCCCTTTAAGGAAATGTAT
The DNA here is from genome assembly GCF_027789765.1 of Dendropsophus ebraccatus. NCBI lineage: Eukaryota > Metazoa > Chordata > Amphibia > Anura > Hylidae > Dendropsophus > Dendropsophus ebraccatus. The sequence goes on along the minus strand of NC_091466.1, from coordinate 79,094,999 downwards.
TTGCCCCCTATGTTACATAGCCTCCTCCCATGATGCCTTGCAGCAGTCAGACGGCTTTGTAGAGTAAATGCCTTCACTCTGACACCTCCCAATAATGTAATATGTGACCCCCTTATATTCCCCCAGAGGCAGCGCCTCCTCCAATCAGCTAATGGGATGAGCTCGATGACGCTGGACGGGAAGCAGGAGCTGCTGGAGAACGGCCTCTTACATGGAGACAAGGACGACTACCAAGAAGACAACGATGCCACCACGTACCTGGTGCCCTTCTCTATACCCAGTAAGAAGACTCCTCTTATCAGTATGGTATCACGTCTGCCTCCATTGCAATCAATTAAAGGGGTACTCTGGCTATTGTTTTTTTCTTTTTTTCAAATCACCTGTTGCCAGAAAGTTATACAGATCTGTAAATTACTTCTATTTAAAAATCTCCAGTCTTCCAGTACTTATCAGCCACTGTATGTCCTGCATGCAGTGGTGTATTCTCTCCAGTCTGACACAGTGCTCTCTGCTGCCACCTCTGTCCATGTCGGGAACTGTCCAGAGCAGCAGCAAATCCCCATAGGAAACCTCTCCTGCTCTGGACAGTTCCTGACATGGACAGAGGTGGTTGACACCAGTTGCTTTGAAATAATTTTTTATCTTTGCTGGAGTGCGCCTTTAAATCGGTAAGAGGGGGTTGTGTTTCTAGACCATGGGGTGCCTGTCCTGAAGAGCTTACAATCTATGGTCTCTCCCCATCAGACGGCTGTGTCAACCAGTTTAAGTGGGCCTTCTCCTGGCCATTGATCTGCGTTCTCTACTTCACCGTCCCGAACTGCAGCCGACCGCGCTGGGAGAACTTCTTCATGCTGACCTTCATCCTCTCCACCGTCTGGATCGCCATCTTTTCCTACATCATGGTGTGGATGGTGGGTCGTGCTTCATTGTAACACCAGGTTCTTAGAGGGGGGGGGGGTTCAGATTGGTGCTCAGAGCTATAGAGCGCCACACTGAAACCTTTCCACTTCTGGGAAAGCTGGGTGACCTCCAATATGGCCGCCATTACAGCTTCTATAAGGATGACCGCCCTGCTGGTCATCCTTGACTCTTGTATTGGGCAGATTCAGCTTGCTGGGTGATCCTGAGCCATAGATTGATGTGTCTCCTCTGTTGTGTACAGGTGACGGTGATCGGATACACCCTGGGGATACCTGATGTTATAATGGGTATCACGTTCCTGGCAGCCGGCACCAGTGTACCAGACTGTATGGCCAGCCTGATCGTAGCCAGACAAGGTAAGCCGCCGCCAGTCTCTCCTTACCTGCTGATCTCTGGGGGAGGCTCATGGATCTCAGGGCAGGTTCAGCTCCTGTCATAGATACTACACAGTTGTGGGTGTTGGGAGTAGTAGTGGGTTATGGATGGTGGGACTGTGACCTCCAGTTCTTGTCTCTTTTCTCTGGCAGGTCTTGGAGACATGGCCGTGTCTAACACCATAGGAAGCAACGTCTTTGATATCCTAGTTGGACTGGGGGTCCCCTGGGGGCTACAAACAATGATCATTCACTATGGATCAACAGTAAGTTGCTTGCTGGCGGGGCCCTCTATACCAGGGTGGGGCTCCGGACGGATCTGACACCGACTGCATACAGTAACCGGCAATAATTTCTGCAATTCCTGTTCTAGGTGAAGATTAACAGTCAAGGTTTATTGTACTCGGTCATACTGCTGCTGGGATCTGTGGCCCTCACTGTGAGTATCATCATCACACTGCTTTACAGCAGGCAGTAAAATGACATGCTTTCTGGGATTGGAGCCTGCTGTGCTGGCCTCTAGTGGCCAATGCCAGAATTGCAGAACTTAAAGGGGTTCTCGTAGTAAAAAATAACAGACCAATGAACTCTCAGGACTCTGGCCAATCAGCTGATTGCAGGGGTCACAGTGATCTAGTGATGTGTCCCCTCCATTACTTACCAGACACAGCTCCATACTTTTAGTAGTGGCCATGACTGGAATTGCATCTCAGTCCTTCTGTTGTAATTCCCGGCCCAGCCACTACTACAAGTGTGGCGCCACCTCCCATCTGCTATGGAGCTTATTGATTTTCTAGTCCAGGAGATTTCCCACCAGTGTGAATGGAACGGACTCTCATTTCGGGGGACCCTCTGCTGTGTCGGCACTAGACCCCAGACATCGGCAGAAGACGCCATTGGTGGAGGTCCCAGCTATTATATATGCATTACAGGCCAGTCCACTCTAAGGACCCCGCTCACTGACCTCTTGTGACCTCTTATCTTGGTGCAGGTCATCGGAGTTCACGTCAACAACTGGAAGCTGGACCGGAAGCTGGGATACTACGTCCTCTTCCTGTACGCCATCTTCCTGTGTTTCTCCATCCTCATAGAGTTCAACGTCTTCACCTTTGTCAACTTGCCAATGTGCCAGGACAACTTCTGACGGCCAAAGACCACGAGACTCTGTTCTGACCTTACACCCGAGACTCTTCTATGGGAACCCCCCCCAACCTCCTGTTCTGGCCGGGGAGGCTGGGAAAGGCCGATTCCTAGAATGTACTGGAAGATGAAGTGTCTGCGCGCCGCTGCGTCCACCCCGTAGGCCACACGTCTGGCTGAGGTTGCGTCTTCCGATGAAGTGTACATTGCTGCTGATTTCTATGTTATTAAAGTCAATAGGACGTTTTCTTCAGGTCGTATTGGAGGCAATGAGGCCTCTGCGTCCTTCCATGATTGGCGCACTGTGCGCCCGTGCTGTATTAGTAGCGGTAACCGGAGGTGCCCGGGTGCATGCTGACTCCTCCAATTCTATGTAATACTTTCTATCCGCTACAAATGCAAACTGGACGGGGAATCCGGTAATATGGAAAGCTGCCGATCTACAGGAAGTCACCGACCGCCCACAGGGGAAGCACAGTCTCCGCCCACAGGGGAAGCACAGTCTCCGCCCACAGGGGAAGCACAGTCTCCGTCTTTTTTTTATAACTGGGGGGAACGTTAATGGAAATGCAGACTATGAACCCAGAAACTTTGCTGATTGTTTCCTAGAACTTCTTTGTAATTGTGCTGAATATTTGATAAGGAAAAGTCTATAAAATGGAATGTTTATTTATATTTACAAATACCAAATATAACGTCTGTGGTTATTCTGGAATGTTCTGTGTCTGTGGAGCAACCCTAATGGGATATAGGAGGGGGGGTGAGCGGAGGAGGGGGGCATGAGCCGAGGCATAGGATGGGGGCCGGTAGAGGCGGAGCATAGGGATGAGCAGAGGCGGGGCAAGCGGAAGGTGGGGGTGAGACTTATCACCATTACCACCATTATCATTATTATCACCATTACCACTCTTATTACTATCAGCATTCTTATCACCATGATTACAATCACCACTCCTATCACTATTATCACCATTACCACTCCTATCACTATTATCACCATTACCACTCCTATCACTATTATCACTCCTATCACTATTATCACCATTACCACCATGATCACTATTATCACCATTACCACTCCTATTACTATTATCACCATTACCACCATGATCACTATTATCACCATTACCACTCCTATCACTATTATCACCATTACCACCATGATCACTATTATCACCATTACCACTCCTATCACTATTATCATTATTATCACTCCTATCACTATTATCACTATTATTACTCCTATCACTATTATCACTCCTATCACTATTATCACTCCTATCACTCTTATCACCATTCCCTCTGGATGTTCAGTCTGATCCCAGCAGAGTCAGGTGTTGGAACAGATGACGGTAGGGATCAGCTCTCGGCTCCTGGGGCCGGGATGGAATGGGCGGCTCAGTAAACATTTGCCTTAGATAACGTGAGGCCGGAGCCGCCGCATTCCTGGACTTTTCACCAGTTGTGCAAATAGTTATTATTTTACTATAAAATTCCTTCTAAGACAAGAGACTTCCTCCAGGTTACACAGGACGGGCGGCCATAGTGCTTGTAGATTCTGTGGTTACATCTATTCCCTGTAACAGGACCTCGATGTTCCATATAATCTGGGTGCCTGAGCGCCCCCTATAGCTGAGGGTGGGGGCAGTGGTCAGGTGGGTTTCCCTATAATATTCCCACAACAAATGTCAGTACTATATGATACCACATAATATCGCCATATAGTGCCCCCATAACACCGCTATATCTGCTTCTCCTCTCACCAGCTTCCAGCTCTGCATTGTATACCTGCCTCACCAGTCCTGACCTCCCCGGCGGGTCCAGTCAGGGCTCTCAAAGCTTTGGTTGTCCCGGCATGATGGGAACAGGGGCGGTCTTGGCATTTCTGGGGCCCCAAGCGGAGTTATGTCTGGGCCCCCCCCTCTGACACGCACTCCACAACAATAGACCGCTGTGTGCTGCCCCCAGTAGTATATACTCCTTGTGCGCAGCCGCCAGTAGTATATACCCCTTGTGTGCTTCCCCTCAGTAGTATATACCCCTTGTGTGCTTCCCCCAGTAGTGTATAGACGCCTGTGTGTTCCCCTAGTTATATATAGCCCCCAGTGTGCTCCCCCAAAAGTATATAGACCCCCTGTGTGCTCTCCCCAGTCGTATATACCCCGTGTACTGCCCCCAGTTACATATACCCCCTGTGTGCTCCCCCACTAGTATATAGCTCCCCTGTGCGCTCCCTCAGTGGTATATAGCCCCCCTGTGTGCTCCCCCACTTGGATATAGACATCATGTGTGCTCCCCACTTGGATATAGACCCCTGTGTGCTCCTCCAGTAGTATATAAACCCCCTGTGTGGTTCCCCCAGTAGTATATAGACCCCCTGTTTGCTCCACCAGTATTATATAGATCTCTATGTGCTCCCCCAGTAGTATATAGACCACTGTGTGCTCCTCCAGCAGTATATAGACCCTTTGTGTGCTGCCCCCAGTTATATATAGACCCCCCTGTGTGCTCCCCAGTTATATATATAGACCCCCTGTGTGCTCCCCGTTATATAAAGACCCCCTGTGTGCTGCCCCCAGTAGTATATAGACCCCCTGTGTGCCCCACCAGTAGTATGTAGACCCTCTGTGTGTTCCCCCAGTAGTATATAGACCCCCTGTGTGCCCCACCAGTAGTATATAGACCTCTGTGTGCTCCTCCAGTAGTATATAGACCCCCTGTGTGCTGCCCCAGTAGTATATAGACCCCTGTGTGCCCCCCAGTTATATATAGACCCCCTGTGTGCTGCCTCAGCAGTATATAGACCCCCTGTGTGCTACCCCAGTAGTATATAGGCCCCCTGTGTGCTCCCCCAGTATTATATAGCCCCCCTGTGTGCTCCCCCACTTGGTTATAGACCTCCTGTGTGCTCCCCCAGTTGTATATAGACCCCATTCTGCTGCCCCAAGTAGTATATAGACCCCTCTGTGAAGCCCCAGTAGTCTATAGCCCCCCTGTGTTCTCCCCAGTTATATATAGCCCCCGTGTCTTCCCCATTATATAGCCCCACTGTGTGCTCCCCCCATATATATAGACCCCCGCTGTGCACTCCCCAGTTACACAGGCCCCTGTGTGCTCCCCCTCCCATATAGTATATAACACAATAAAACAAACACTTATACTCACCTGGGTCCGGGTGTCTCCTCTTCTCTTCACTCTTGTGGCTGCAGGAAGGGTTTTCCCTGCGATCACAAGAGGCTGCGCTCCCCTTGTCCTGGCGCCGATGCTCCAGTGATGTCACTGCAGCATCGGCACCACAAGGACAGAGCGGCCACTTGTGACCGCAGGGAAAACACTTCCTGCGGCCACAAGAGTGACTGACAATGGCTCCTGCCCTGTCAGTGCTGCTGCTGCATGTAACTGTGAGCGCTCATTACGAGTGCTCATAGTCACAGTTAAGATCACAGCAGCGAGCGGGGCAGCGGCCCTGTCTAGCGGTCTTGAGCACAAGAGAAGAGCGGGCGTGGGGGATTGCTTGGGGTGCTTGGTGCCAAAGTCTGCTACTGGATGGGAAGTGTAGTTTTGCAAAAATTGGAAGGCCGCAGCTTCCCCTACCCCCACCTTACACTCTCTTCCCCCAGTAGAGCTAGCACCAATGCATTACACCTCCCAAACGCCCCTATAGCAGCACCACATAATGTCTTATAATAACGCCTCGCGGCCGCAGCGGGGGATGAGGACGGGGAGGCGGAGGCCAGCGATGAGAATGGGAAAATGGAGGCTGAAGAGGCAGAGACCGGGGATGGGGACCGGCAGGCTGCGGTAGGGGATGAGGAAGGGGAGGTGGAGGCTGGGGAGGCAGAGACCGTGTCCAAAATTAGAACGGGGAGGTCAGGGATGAGGAAGGGGAGGTGGAGGCTGGGGAGGCAGAGGCCGTGTCCAAGATGAGAACGGAGAGGTCGGGGATGAGGAAGGGAAGGCCGCGGCCGGGGCTTAGGACGGGGAGGCTGTGGCAGGCGATGAGAACGGCGAAATGGAGGCTGGGGAGGCAGAGATTGGGGATGGGGACCGGGAGGCTGCAGTAGGGGATCAAAAAGGGGAGGTGGAGGCTGGGGAGACTGAGGCCAGGAAGGCCGTAGTAGGGGAAGAGGAAGGGGAGGCAGAGGTCGTGTCCGAGATGAGAACGGAGAGGTCGGTGGAAGAGAATGATTAGGCTGGGGAGGCAGAGGTCGGGGATGAGGCGGGGGAGGCAGAGGTCGGGGATGAGGCGGGGGAGGCAGAGGTCGGGGATGAGGCGGGGGAGGCAGAGGTCGATGATGCGTGGGAGGGAGAGGGCGGGGGAGGCAGAGGTCGGGGATGAGGCGGGGGAGGCAGAGGCCGGGGAGGCAGAGGTCGGGGATGAGGCCGGGGAGGCAGAGGTCGGGGATGAGGCCGGGGAGGCCGCAGTGAACTTTTTTTTAGCTCCACAAAGTTAAAAAGATGAAATTGACAGCTATAATAATGTAATAAGCAGCTCCGCCATGCTGAGTTCTGTCTGGACATTAACCCCTCCCCCAGCCACGCCCATCACTGTATACCAGTCACATGCTCCCTATTATTATAGCAACATAATAGTATAATTGTGGAGGACTCATCGGTCATTATATCATCACATCTACTGATCAAAAAGTATAATGTGAGCTCAGTGTAGCAGTATATAGCAGTATTATGTGAGCTCAGTGTAGCAGTATATAATACAGTGGCGGTCTTTGGCACCAAGCACCCCAAGCGACCGCTTGGGGCCCCCAACATCCAGGGGGGCCCCCACTCCCCGCTCTTGTGCTCAAGACCGCTGGACAGGGCCGCTGCCCCGCTCGCTGCTGCCATCTGAACTGTAACTATGAGCACTCGTAATGAGCGCTCATAGTTAAATGCAGCAGCACTGACAGGGCGGGAGACATTGGCTCCCTTCCTGTCAGTCACTCTTGTGGCCGCAGGAAGGGTTTTCCCTGCGGTCGCAAGTGGCCACTTTGTCCTTGTGGTGCCGGCGCTCCAGTGACAAGGGGAGTGCTGCCTCTTGTGATCGCAGGGAAAACCCTTCCTGCAGCCACAAGAGTGAAGAGAAAAGGAGACGCCCGGACCCAGGTGAGTATAAGTGTTTGTTTTATTGTGATATATACTATATGGGAGGGGGAGCATACAGGGGTCTGTTTAACTGGGGGAGCGAACATCGGGGGTCTATATAAATGGGGGGAGCACACAGGGGTCTATATACTACTGGTGGGGCACACAGGAGGCCTATATTCTACTGGGGGAACATACAGGAGGTCTATATACTACTTGTGAGGCACACAGGTGGTCTATATATATAACGGGGATCACACAGGGGTCTGTATACTACTGGGGCAGCACACCAGGGGTCTATATAATACTGGTGGGGCACACAGGGGGTCTATATACTACTGGGGGAACCACACAGGGGGTTTATATACTACTGGGGGAACCACACAGGGGGTTTATATACTACTGGAGGAGCACACAGGGGTCTATATCAAAGTGGGGGAGCACACAGGAGGTCTATATTCAAGTGGGGGAGCACACAGGGGGGCTAAATACCCCTGAGGGAGCACACAGGGGGCCTATATACTAGTGGGGGAGCACACAGGGGGTATATACAACTGGGGGTAGCCCACAGGGGGTCTATATACAACTGGGGCAGCACACAGGAGGTCTATATACTTCTGGGGGAGCACACGGGGGGCTATATATAACTGGGGGAACAGGGGTCTATATACTACTGGAGGAAGCAAAAAAGGGGTATATACTGCTGGGGGCAGGACACAAGGGGTATATACTATTGGGGGCAGCACACAAGAAGTATATATTACTGGCGGTAGTGCACAAGGGGTATATACTACTGGGGGCAACACACAGCGGTCTATTGTTTTGGAACGCGTGTCGAGGGGGGGGCCCCAGACATAACTTCGCTTGGGGCCCCAGAAATGCTAAGACCGCCCCTGAGTATATATAGCAGTATTATGTGAGCTCAGTGTAGCAGTATATATAGCAGTATTATGTGAGCTCAGTGTAGCAGTATATAGCAGTATTATGTGAGCTCAGTGTAGCAGTATGTATAGCAGTATTATGTGAGCTCAGTGTAGCAGTATATAGCAGTATTATGTGAGCTCAGTGTAGCAGTATATAGCAGTGTTATGTGAGCTCAGTGTAGCAGTATATATAGCAGTATTATGTGAGCTCAGTGTAGCAGTATATAGCAGTATTATGTGAGCTCAGTGTAGCAGTATATAGCAGTGTTATGTGAGCTCAGTGTAGCAGTATATAGCAGTGTTATGAGCTCAGTGTAGCAGTATATAGCAGTGTTATGTGAGCTCAGTGTAGCAGTATATATAGCAGTATTATGTGAGCTCAGTGTAGCAGTATATAGCAGTATTAGGTGAGCTCAGTGTAGCAGTATATAGCAGTGTTAGGTGAGCTCAGTGTAGCAGTATATAGCAGTATTATGTGATTTCAGTGTAGCAGTATATAGCAGTGTTATGTGAGCTCAGTGTAGCAGTATATAGCAGTGTTATGTGAGCTCAGTGTAGCAGTATATAGCAGTATTATGTGAGCTCAGTGTAGCAGTATATAGCAGTGTTATGTGAGCTCAGTGTAGCAGTATATAGCAGTGTTATGTGAGCTCAGTGTAGCAGTATATAGCAGTATTATGTGAGCTCAGTGTAGCAGTATATAGCAGTATTATGTGAGCTCAGTGTAGCAGTATATAGCAGTATTATGTGAGCTCAGTGTAGCAGTATATAGCAGTATCATAAGCTCAGAATATGTAGGGGGCACCAGACACTCTCCTGGGAGGCCTGACCCCCCCCCCCCCCCCCCCCCCAATATCTTCTCCGCAGTGACAGATGTTGGGGGGTCTGGCAGCCCCTCATACACCTCCTAATACAGGAGGAACCCTGCTCAGATACAGGGATGTAATGATGTGACACAGAGGGGTTATCCTGCCTCTTATCCGTATTCAGTTGTGGCAGGACATGCTGGGACTTGTAGTTTTGTAATAACTAGAGAGCCACATGATGGGAGTTGTAGTTCTTCGGGTTGGGAGCACTGTTTCCTTGTGTGTGTCCAGTTACTGTGTGACGAAGTGTCGCCCCCTGTGGTGAGCTGCAGCATGTGCAGTTGGGCACTAATGGGGCACTTGCCATCCTGGGCAGTGGAGGGTTAAAGGGCTTCCCCTGCCTCCTCCAGCTGCAGCTTCATCTAACCTGACCACTAGTCCGGCCCCTTCCTGAATCCCCCCAACACACCAGAGCACAGGAAGTTCTGCTGAGTGAGTGTGCAAGAGTGTGCAAGAAGCTGCAGGGCCAGCATGGCTGGGGGGCCCTGGTGAGCAGGAGGGATGGAGGGGGCGCCCCAGGACTCCGGGTAAGATGGGGGACACGTCATAGATTGTAAGCTCCTTGTGCAAGCCATAGAATTCTCTCTGCAGGGCAGCTGCCCGGGCACAGAGGGGGAGGAGGGGAGGGGGGCAGCTGCCCGGGCACAGAGAGGGAGGAGGGGAGGGGGGCAGCTGCCCGGGCACAGAGAGGGAGGCAGCTGCCCGGGCACAGAGGGGGAGGAGGGGAGGAGGGGAGGAGGGGGGCAGCTGCCCGGGCACAGAGAGGGAGGAGGGGAGGGGGGCAGCTGCCCGGGCACAGAGAGGGAGGAGGGGAGGGGGGCAGCTGCCCGGGCACAGAGGGGGAGGAGGGGAGGGGGGCAGCTGCCCGGGCACAGAGGGGGAGGAGGGGAGGGGAGGGGAGGGGGGCAGCTGCCCGGGCACAGAGGGGGAGGGGGGCAGCTGCCCGGGCACAGAGGGGGAGGGGGGCAGCTGCCCGGGCACAGAGGGGGAGGAGGGGAGGGGGGCAGCTGCCCGGGCACAGAGGGGGAGGAGGGGGCAGCTGCCCGGGCACGGAGGGGAGGGGGGCAGCTGCCTGGGCACAGGAGGGGAGGAGGGGAGGAGGGGGGGGGGGGGGGGTCAGTGAAAGGACTGGATCAATGACTATAGATCAATTATAGATACAATGTATCAATCATAATGACTATGGATCGGTTATAGATTATAGTTGCGGTGTATTATGTTGTATCTGTTGTTACACTGAGTTGGTTTGTTACATTGTATCAATCATAATTCCTATGTGTCGGTTGTAGCTGCGCCGTGTGTAGATCTTCCTGGTCCCGGTAATCCTACCTCTGGTTGTTGTCCTGTATGTTCCTGTCTGTGCAGTGTATACAGCAGAATATAGACTCCTGTCCATCATGTACAACCAAGAACATTTTGAGGATTTGAGGAATAAAGATATTTTCTTTCCCACTCCCTTAATCCACTCCCTGCCCCATGTACCATCACCCTCATCCTCCTCCTCATCCATCACCCTCATCCTCCTCCTCATCCATCACCCTCATCCTCCTCCTCATCCATCACCCTCATCCTCCTCCTCATCCATCACCCTCATCCTCCTCCTCATCCATCACCCTCATCCATCACCCTCATCCTCCTCCTCATCCATCACCCTCATCCTCCTCCTCATCCATCACCCTCATCCTCCTCCTCATCCATCACCCTCATCCTCCTCCTCCTTCATCATTTGTACTCCAGTAAAAAAGGAAACATTTGCAGCACATCTATGACTCTGTTCACACTGCAGGTTGCACGCTGCTTGTGGCTTAAGTAATATACAAAAATCCAGATGGTGCAAGGGCTTACCGTATATACTCCTCCTCCCCCTCCCCAGCGTACACACGGTAAACACCTGCTCTGTAGATATTAAAAAGTGAGGATCCCAGCACACTACCCGATCAGTTTTCCATGTCCCAAAGCTGCTATAGAAGAGATCATTTGGCTCCTATCTGCCCAGTTGTAGCTTATTCAGCCCAGGAGAGGCCATTGCTGGTGTGAGGATGCTGGAGCAGGGACCGTGTCTCTGGGGACGCCTTGGCGTGGTGACATCGGACACTCTGTTTGGGTACTTTTCTGGGATCCTCACTTTTTAATATCTACAGAGCAGGTGTTTACCGTGTGTACGCTGGGAGGAGTATATACGCTGGGAGGAGTATATACGCTGGGAGGAGTATATACAGTGAGCCCCTGTACCTGTCGGTAGCTATTGCACCTTCTGTTTTTTTGTATATTACTTTGTTCTCCTGTATTTGATGATCTATAAATAAAAACTGAAATTATTTGGATTCAAACTATGGAGGTGGAACGAGCCAGAGAAGTCCCCCCCCCCCCAGGACTCTGATTGATCGTTCAATAGGAGATAGAGAAGAGTGCCCTGCAGCACAGAGGGTTTCAGGAGAGGAGTGCACTGGGCTTTGGAGGGGGATGATTGTTACATGTAGCAGGGTCCCCAGCAGCACAGAGGGTTTCAGCATTGCAGAGCCCGGTGTGTGTGTGCGGGGGGGGGGGGGGGGGGGGTTGGTCGGCCTCCTTTCATCTTCCTACAGAATGTGTCTATAAAGTAACATGAGCGGAGATGAAGGCTCCACATACTGCGCCATTAACCCCTGGTGTGCCGGAGCCTGCAGGCCTCTATACTTCTCATTGTTCTCAGTGAGTCAGAGCTGTGGCTGTGAACATGACACCTAATGTACAGGCAGCCTCCGCCTCCTCCTCCTCCTCCTCCTCCTCCTCCTCCAGGATCCTCCTGACTGTTTCCTTTTTTCCTAAATAAACATTTCCTATAGAAATATCACTATTAAAGGGCCAGTCCCCCTATTATGTGCAGCTTCCTGTATATATCATTACTAGTGATGAATACTGTTCGATCGAATATTATCAAATAGTTTGCCGAATATTCGTAAAACATTCGTCAAGCGTTTAAATCCCCCAGCTTCTGGTTTTTACCTCCAAGTGGTCGAATAGATGTTTTTCAATAATCAAATACTTTTTCCCATAGAATTTAATGAGATCAAATATTCGAATATTTCACTATTTGCTCATCACTAATCATTACTGGAGCATTATATACACCTGCCCCCCATCTCCCCCCCTCAGCATCTCAGGGGATTTTCTCACTTTGTTTCCTTTTAAACATTTTAAACTTCTGCTGATTTCTTATGTTCTGGATCCTGTGCAAGTCTCTAGGATGGTGACCCTGCCCTGGCTGATACCAGAGAGTAATAGATTGTATATACCTGTCCTACAGTCACATCTCCCCCCCCCCCCCCCCAGCCTGACATGGCTGATACCAGAGAGTAATAGATTGTATATACCTGTCCTACAGTCACCCCCCCCCCCCAGCCTGACATGGCTGATACCAGAGAGTAATAGATTGTATATACCTGTCCTACACCCCCCCCTCCCCCAGCCTGACATGGCTGATACCAGAGAGTAATAGATTGTATATACCTGTCCTACAGTCACCTCCCCCCCCCCAGCCTGACATGGCTGATACCAGAGAGTAATAGATTGTATATACCTGTCCTACAGTCACCTCCCCCCCCCCCCAGCCTGACATGGCTGATACCAGAGAGTAATAGATTGTATATACCTGTCCTACAGTCACATCACCCCCCCCCCCCCCGCCTGACATGGCTGATACCAGAGAGTAATAGATTGTATATACCTGTCCTACAGTCACCTCCTCCCCCCCCCCCAGCCTGACATGGCTGATACCAGAGAGTAATAGATTGTATATACCTGTCCTACACCCCCCCTCCCCCAGCCTGACATGGCTGATACCAGAGAGTAATAGATTGTATATACCTGTCCTACACCCCCCCCCTCCCCCAGCCTGACATGGCTGATACCAGAGAGTAATAGATTGTATGTACCTGTCCTACCCCCCCCCCCCCCTCCCCCAGCCTGACATGGCTGATACCAGAGAGTAATAGATTGTATAAACCTGTCCTACAGTCACCTCCCCCCCCCCCCCCAGCCTGACATGGCTGATACCAGAGAGTAATAGATTGTATATACCTGTCCTACACCCCCCCCTCCCCCAGCCTGACATGGCTGATACCAGAGAGTAATAGATTGTATATACCTGTCCTACAGTCACCTTCCCCCCCACCCCAGCCTGACATGGCTGATACCAGAGAGTAAAAGATTGTATATACCTGTCCTACAGTCACCTCCCCCCCACAGCCTGACATGGCTGATACCAGAGAGTAATAGATTGTATATACCTGTCCTACAGTCACCCCCCCCCCCAGCCTGACATAGCTGATACCAGAGAGTAATAGATTGTGTATACCTGTCCTACAGTCACATCTCCCCCCCCAGCCTGACATGGCTGATACCAGAGAGTAATAGATTGTATATACCTGTCCTACAGTCACATCTCCCCCCCCCAGCCTGACATAGCTGATACCAGAGAGTAATAGATTGTATATACCTGTCCCCCCCCCAGCCTGACATAGCTGATACCAGAGAGCAATAGATTGTATATACCTGTCCTACAGTCCCCCCCTCCCCCCAGCCTGACATGGCTGATACCAGAGAGTAATAGATTGTGTATACCTGTCCTACAGTCACCCCCCCCAGCCTGACATAGCTGATACCAGAGAGTAATAGATATGTATATACCTGTCCCCCCCCCAGCCTGACATAGCTGATACCAGAGAGCAATAGATTGTATATACCTGTCCTACAGTCACCCCCCCCCCCCAGCCTGACATAGCTGATACCAGAGAGTAATAGATTGTATATACCTGTCCTACAGTCACCTCTTATTCTTGCCATCTCCAGTAATTCTGTTACATAGGCCTGCTGTTATAGATGGTGGATGTTGAGGGTTGTAGTTGCTGACCCCTCCGCCATCTCTAGATACCCTCAGTGAGTGAGGATCTGCGGCTCTGTGCGGTTGGGCTTTGGATGATGTCATTGCGGCTGCTGAGCGGAAACTTTGGCAGCCGGGAGGTTTTCTTGTCTCAGCAAATCCTGAGGCCAAAGAGCCTCCATTCCTGCGCAGCCTCCTGTATGATGGAGCCCCCCACTACCTCACATCAGTGCTCAGTCATAGGAAGATCTCTGCTTGCTGTCACTGAAGGAAACATTACTGTTCGCTCGAGAGACTAAAAACCTGCCCTGACCAGTAGTGGATTATAATAGGTCCGTTTTGGGCCGTAGCCCGGGGCCCTGAGCTCCTGGGGGCCCATGGCCACTCTAACAGACTTATACTCTCAGTGCTGTATTGTCTCCTGCCAAGACTTGCTGCTTTTTACCACAATTTTGCAGAAATCAGGGCAACATGTCTTATCTATCCTGTACTATGAACACCGCGCTAGTGCTGCCATATATACAAAAACATGGCCACTTTCCCCCTCTCTTGTCTCCAGGTCAGGTGTGGTTTGCAATTAAGCTCCAGTTACAATTGTGTCCAGTCTAGACAATGCTCTGTGAGCTCCGGACTGATACATTGTACATAGCTAGTCCTGCTCTGTATCCAGTGTAGACAATGCTCTGTGAGCTCCAGACTGATACATTGTACATAGCTAGTCCTGCTCTCAGCTGTATCCAGTGTAGACAATGCTCTGTGAGCTCTGGACTGATACATTGTACATAGCTAGTCCTGCTCTCAGCTGTATCCAGTGTAGACAATGCTCTGTGAGCTCCAGACTGATACATTGTACGTAGCTAGTCCTGCTCTCAGCTGTATCCAGTGTAGACAATGCTCTGTGAGCTCCAGACTGATACATTGTACATAGCTAGTCCTGCTCTCAGCTGTATCCAGTGTAGACAATGCTCTGTGAGCTCCAGACTGATACATTGTACATGGCTAGCCCTGCTCTGTATCCAGTGTAGACAATGCTCTGTGAGCTCCAGACTGATACATTGTACATGGCTAGCCCTGCTCTGTATCCAGTGTAGACAATGCTCTGTGAGCTCCAGACTGATACATTGTACATAGCTAGTCCTGCTCTGTATCCAGTGTAGACAATGCTCTGTGAGCTCCGGACTGATACATTGTACATAGCTAGTCCTGCTCTGTATCCAGTGTAGACAATGCTCTGTGAGCTCCGGACTGATACATTGTACATAGCTAGTCCTGCTCTGTATCCGGTGTAGACAATGCTCTGTGAGCTCCAGACTGATACATTGTACATAGCTAGTCCTGCTCTGTATCCAGTGTAGACAATGCTCTGTGAGCTCTGGACTGATACATAGGACGCACATGAGAAGTCCAGGGTATAATACATATATACTGTGTGTCCAGCTTGGTATTGGGGTAGAGATGGCTGCCCCCTGGGGATTGTACAGGGAATAGCGCCTTCCCATGGACACATTGTGCAGATACAGGAAGGCTTCATTGTTGCAGTCACATCTCCGTCCGCCATTCTGCTTTCCATAGGGACTGTTGCCTGTCAGGGCATGCTGGGAGTTGTAGTTTTTGCTGGCAGCAGGGCATGCCTGGAGTTGTAGTTTTTGCTGGCAGCAGGGCATGCCTGGAGTTGTAGTTTTTGCTGGCGGCAGGGCATGCTGGGAGTTGTAGTTGTACAGCAGCTGGAGAGCCGCAGGTGTGCAGGGATATTCCTGGATGGCTTTTGGAGTGTGGGGTGAGACGTTGTGCGCTGGAGGTGGAATGTGCTGCGCAGTAGTGGAGGAATGTGCTGCTGCAAGACACACCCGCTCCACCCTGAACACATCTCAGCTTGTCCTGCAGCTCTGCCCGTCCTGAACCTGCTGCTGTATGGAGAGCGAGAGGCCGAGACGGGCCAGGGGCCCCCCAGGACGGGGCCGAAGGAGCGGGCGCCAGGGATCAGGGCCCCCCCCCAGGAGGTAACCCACCTGCAGATCGATATATAGATTTGTATATATACAGATGCTCACTGAGATTACCCTGGGATTCTGTAACCTGCGGCGCTCCAGCTGTTGCAAAACTACAACTCCCAGCATGCCCTGACAGCAAAACTACAACTCCCAGCATGGCCTGACAGCAGAACTACAACTCCTAGCATGGCCTGACAGCAGAACTACAACTCCTAGCATGGCCTGACAGCCTTCAGTGGGTTCTCCTGCTGTTACAGAACTACAACTCCCATCATGCCCGGGCATGATGGTGGTTCTGTGGCAGGTCGGTGCAGTCTCACTGTGTACTTCCCAGCAGATACAACTGTAACAAACCTTCAGCTGTGAGAGGTCTGGGGTCTGTGCAGGGGTCTCTGGTAATGATGGCAGCAATCAGAGATGCTGAGAATGGTGAAGGATTGTCTGTATCCAGTGATGGCTTTGTGTGTACGGCTGGAGTGACTCTTTAAGGTTCTCAGAGTTCCTTCCCCTTATGCAGAAGAACATAGATACAGCGCCCCCCTGTCCTCAGGTTGTGTGCGGTATTACCCCTACTCCCCATTCACTTTAATAAATACCGCACTGAACCTGAGGACAGGGGGGGGCGCTGTTATCCTGGCACTGATTATCAGCTCCGCAGCTCAGAGCTCTCAGTATCTGTATAGCTGTGGATTATATTGGTCATTGACTACATTGTGTGCTGTAGTGATAATCCCTCACTGATAGATGGGAGGGTGGCGGTTGTAGTCCCTGTAGTATCTGAAGCTGGGGTCTACAACGTCTGCAGAACTACAACTCCCATCATGCCCTACAGTAAGGATTCTGGGTGCCGCCATATAGTGCTGAATCCATCTATAGTAAGAATCATGTGTGCCGCCATACAGTGCTGAATGCGTCTATAGTAAGGATCCTGTGTGCCGCCATACAGTGCTGAATGTATCTATAGTAAGGGGCCCATGTGCCGCCATACAGTGCTCAATGTGTCTATAGTAAGGGGCCCATGTGCCGCCATACAGTGCTCAATGTGTCTATAGTTAGCATCCTGTGTGCCGCCATACAGTGCTGAATGCGTCTATAGTAAGGGTCCTGTGTGCCGCCATACAGTGCTGAATGCATCTATAGTAAGGGGCCCATGTGCAGCCATACCCTGCTGAATGCATCTATAGTAAGGGGCCCATGTGCCGCCATACCCTGCTGAATCCGTCTATAGTAAGGGGCCCATGTGCCGCCATACAGTGCTGAATGTTTTTTATAGTAAGGGTCCTGTGTGCCCCCATACAGTGCTGAATGTGTCTATAGTAAGGGTCCTGTGTGCCCCCATACAGTGCTGAATGTATCTATAGTAAGAATCCTGTGTGCCGCCATACAGTGCTGAATGTATCTATAGTAAGGGTCCTGTGTGTCGCCATACAGTGATGAATGTGTCTATAGTAAGGGTCCTGTGTGTCGCCATACAGTGATGAATGTGTCTATAGTAAGGGTCCTGTGTGTCGCCATACAGTGATGAATGTGTCTATAGTAAGGGTCCTGTGTGTCGCCATACAGTGATGAATGTGTCTATAGTAAGAATGCTGTGTGCCCCCATACAGTGCTGAATGTGTCTATAGTAAGGGTCCTGTGTGCCCCCATACAGTGCTGAATGTGTCTATAGTAAGGGTCCTGTGTGCCCCCATACAGTGCTGAATGTGTTTATAGTAAGGGTCCTGTGTGCCCCCATACAGTGCTGAATGTGTCTATAGTAAGGGTCCTGTGTGCCGCCATACAGTGCTGAATGCATCTATAGTAAGGGGCCCATGTGCCGCCATACAGTGCTGAATCCATCTATAGTAAGAATCCTGTGTGCCGCCATACAGTGCTGAATCCATCTATAGTAAGGGTCCTGTGTGCCGCCATACAGTGCTGAATCCATCTATAGTACGTGGTTTCCCATGAGGTTATTGGCTTCTAGTGCCGGGCCCTTCCTCCTGGACCCCATGGGGGCCACCTGTCTGTGTATAATGCTCCGGAATGTTATAGGGGCCCTCTGTATATAGGTCCTCTGCCTATAATGTGTCCATATAGTGACAGCAAGCAGAGGATATAGGAGGCTGAGTATTATCGTATAACACCGCCATATCCTGCCAGCTATTGTGATGACACTTGGGGTCCGGGCAGGTAGACCCCCATTCATCAGCTATGGTAATCCTAGCACTGTGATGCTGAAGAGATAATAATACCGCCATGCGGTTTCACCTCTGCCTGTAGGTTTCCTCCGCACGGTGCACAGCGCACACTCAGCTCTGCTTTTCCTGTAACCAGTCAGTGCGCAGCTTTCTATTATTAGTATCATGTTTATATAGCGCGACCGTGCACAGGAAGCTGCCCGTGTCCTGGAGGAGGAAGCACACCGGGTGCAGGTGGATCCTCTGTAATGGGGGGTGCAGGTGGATCCTGTATAATGGGGGGTGCAGGTGGATCCTCTGTAATGGGGGGTGCAGGTGGATCCTGTATAATGGGGGGGTGCAGGTGGATCCTGTATAATGGGGGGTGCAGGTGGATCCTGTATAATGGGGGGTGCAGGTGGATCCTCTGTAATGGGGGGTGCAGGTGGATCCTCTGTAATGGGGGGTGCAGGTGGATCCTGTATAATGGGGGGTGCAGGTGGATCCTGTATAATGGGGGGTGCAGGTGGATCCTGTATAATGGGGGGTGCAGGTGGATCCTCTGTAATGGGGGGTGCAGGTGGATCCTCTGTAATGGGGGGTGCAGGTGGATCCTGTATAATGGGGGGTGCAGGTGGATCCTCTGTAATGGGGGGTGCAGGTGGATCCTGTATAATGGGGGGGGTGCAGGTGGATCCTGTATAATGGGGGGTGCAGGTGGATCCTCTGTAATGGGGGGTGCAGGTGGATCCTCTGTAATGGGGGGTGCAGGTGTAGCCTCTGTAATGGGGGGTGCAGGTGTAGCCTCTGTAATGGGGGGTGCAGGTGGATCCTGTATAATGGGGGGTGCAGGTGGATTCTCTGTAATGGGGGTGCAGGTGGATCCTCTGTAATGGGGGTGCAGGTGGATCCTGTATAATGGGGGGTGCAGGTGGATCCTGTATAATGGGGGGTGCAGGTGGATCCTGTATAATGGGGGGTGCAGGTGGATCCTCTGTAATGGGGGGTGCAGGTGGATCCTCTGTAATGGGGGGTGCAGGTGTAGCCTCTGTAATGGGGGGTGCAGGTGGATCCTGTATAATGGGGGGTGCAGGTGGATCCTCTGTAATGGGGGGTGCAGGTGGATCCTCTAATGGGGGGTGCAGGTGGATCCTCTGTAATGGGGGGTGCAGGTGGATCCTCTGTAATGGGGGGTGCAGGTGGATCCTGTATGGGGTGGGGGGTGCCCCCTGTACATATGTGACCCCTCTCTCCTCTGCTTCCCCCCCGGATTGTATTTGCAGATCAAGACGGACAATGTGGTTTTATTTCAGGAAGTGAAAGATAAAATTTCTCCCAATCTGCAAAACCCATTACTGACAATGTGCTGAACAAGCAGCAGAGAGAAACCAGCATACCGCCCTATAGTGTCCTCCACCAGGGGATAGAGCCATGTAGTGTCCTCCACCAGGGGATACCGCCATGTAGTGTCCTCCACCAGGGGATAGAGCCCTGTAGTGTCCTCCACCAGGGGATACCGCCCTATAGTGTCCTCCACCAGGGGATACCGCCCTATAGTGTCCTCCACCAGGGGATACCGCCCTATAGTGTCCTCCACCAGGGGATACCGCCCTATAGTGTCCTCCACCAGGGGATACCGCCCTATAGTGTCCTCCACCAGGGGATACCGCCCTATAGTGTCCTCCACCAGGGGATACCGCCCTATAGTGTCCTCCACCAGGGGATACCGCCCTATAGTGTCCTCCACCAGGGGATACCGCCCTATAGTGTCCTCCACCAGGGGATACCGCCCTATAGTGTCCTCCACCAGGGGATACCGCCCTATAGTGTCCTCCACCAGGGGATACCGCCCTATAGTGTCCTCCACCAGGGGATACCGCCCTATAGTGTCCTCCACCAGGGGATACCGCCCTATAGTGTCCTCCACCAGGGGATACCGCCCTATAGTGTCCTCCACCTGGGGATACCGCCCTATAGTGTCCTCCACCAGGGGATAGAGACCTATAGTGTCCTCCACCTGGGGATAGAGCCCTATAGTGTCCTCCACCTGGGGATAGAGACCTGTAGTGCCCTCCACCAGGGGATAGAGACCTGTAGTGTCCTCCACCAGGGGATAGAGCCCTGTAGTGTCCTCCACCAGGGGATAGAGCCCTGTAGTGTCCTCCACCAGGGGATAGAGCCATATTGTGTCCTCCACCAGGGTATACCGCCCTATAGTGTCCTCCACCAGGGGATAGAGCCATGTAGTGCCCCCCTTGTACTGTCAGATAGCTGCCTTTAATCCAAGATCTGTCCCGGGCTCCGTCGTTTGACAGGTGATGCAGTTATTGTCCTAAAAATCATCTTTTTAACTTTTAGCCCTGTGTCATGCTGGCGTAGCCTAAAGTACCCATCTCCTAGGCTTGCACTGCCTCTCCATCTCTCCTCCCCGCTATTCTAACCATCAGGAATGCCCCAGGTGGGATTTCTCCTAATCATCACCTGCCTGAACACACATGGGCCTTAGTCTGTCTCCGTTCGAATTTCCCGCTGTTTGCAGGTCCCTGAAGCTCCAGTTGGTGTCTATATTTTCTCTTCACTTCCTGGTTTGTGATTTCCCATGATGCACTTTGCCTCCTGTGATGTCTAACTGACTCTGTAAAACTGTTAGATGGCTTACATCTTGTTCAGCCAATCAGAGCTGAGCAACCTGAGTCATCTGACAAAGGGAGGCTGGCCTAACAGGGCTTAGACCCGCCCCCTCTTGATGATGTCATTGTCACAAAATGGCTGCCACAGAAAAGCCTGGGGACTACACTCATTAGGTAATAATGAGTTTACTTCACTTCCTGTTGGTGGATTGAGGGGGGAAAAGATAGGAAAGAGGGGCAGATAGGAGAGAGGCAGATAGGTGATTGATGCATATTACAGTTATATAACTTTATAATGTGTTTCAATTACTGGAAAAAAGCTTTTTGCTGGAGTACCCCTTTAACTATCCAGCACCTGTGCAATGTTCAGACAAGTGATAAATAGGAGAAATCTTGCCTGGGGCATTCCTAATGATAAGAGCGGGGAGGAGAGACGGAGGGGCAGTGCAGGCCTAGGACACACACTTTAGGCCATTCCAATTTTGCACAGGGCTGCAAGTTAAAAAAAAATAATTTTAGGACAAAAACTGCATCACCTGCCGAACGACGGACCCCAGGACAGCTATCTGACGGTACAAGCGGACGGGAGTGTGGGGGGGGGGGTCAGATTGTGGACGCAGAGTCACTTTAAATATTCGATAAAAACTGGTGATAAACTGGGAGACAAATCCGCAAGGATTCAGCAATGTCCAAGCATAGTGTATGGGGAGAGGAGAGTGACACACTGTAACGGAAGGTCAGCTGTGTGATCTACACGAAGGACTCCGGCACATTCCACAGGCCTGGAGGGAAACAGATAAGACTCCGAATCCAGAGAACAGAACAGAACGGAAATCCTGTATGTGAGGAGGGTGAGCCCTGGTGCCCCCCGTCTGACGCATACATTATACTCCAGAGCTGCACTCACTATTCTGCTGGTGGGGTCACTGTGTACATACATTACTGATCCTGAGTTACATCCTGTATGATACTCCAGAGCTGCACTCACTATTCTGCTGGTGGGGTCACTGTGTACATACATTACTGATCCTGAGTTACATACTGTATTTCTTTTATTAAAATTTTAAACATAACAATAAATAAATACAGAAATAACGCACCATATACCGTATCTGACCAGAACAAAACAATAGAAAATGAAACCATAACATAAAGCACCGGTCCATCCCCACACTCATTCTTCCACACATACAACCCATATACCTATATACACCCATATACCTATATACAATATATACACCCATATACCTATATACAATATATACACAATATAAACTATTTAGCTAAACATATTAATAAACTATATACACTACTATATACAAACCTATATATACTACTATATACTATACACTTATAAACACACCTTTATACACACCTATATACACAATACACCACTATATCCTATACACCTATATACAATACACCACTATATACTATACACCACTATATACAATACACCACTATATACTATACACCTATATACAATACACCACTATATACTATACACCTATATACAATACACCACTATATACAATACACCACAATATACTATACACCTATATACACTACTATATACAAACCTATATATACTACTATATACTATACACTTATAAACAATACACCACTATATACTATACACCTATAAACACACCTATATACACTACTATATACTATACACCTATATAAATAACTAAATGTGAACCCCCTGGCCCAGTTGCATTGTGCACAACCTAATACCACAGACATAATTCTATACAAACCAACACCAACTAAACAAGACATCATTACACAAATAAACTAAAACTAAACAAGACACAATACAAACTAATAACCTATAACTAAACATTACATATAATATTTTAAATTTTTTTTTTTTTTTTGGCCCTGAGCTGGTCCCGCATCCCATGCCCCCAGTACATGATCACGGACGTCCATGAACCAGCCCAGGATTTTATATAAAAGTCCCAACAAAGTCCCACAGAAGCCCCCTCCCCCCTTTTACCCACCACCCAACCTATCACTAAACCCCAACCCCAGGTGCGAACAAAACATATATAATATACACAGTATATACAATTTATACAAACATACAAAGACAATCACAATACACAAACTTTTGAAAAAATATATATAACATACTAAACCCAACAATAATGAGACTTCTCAGCCCCACACACAGCCCGAAAGCCCAAGATCAGCGCCTGCAAGCCCTATACTCCAGTATCTCTACAGCACAAAACAAAAGACTAATGTGCCAGCATCAGCCCACCACCAGGAGAGGAGACGCAGGCTAAGGAACCTTATAGGCAAAGCCCCTCCAAAGACAAGAGGCCCTACCAGCCCCCAGCCTCTCGTACTCCAGAGAGCGCACCTTCACCAGGTCACCGAGTGTGCCCCTAACTACCTCATCCACAGGGGGCGCTGTGCCCCTAACCACCTCATCCACAGGGGGCGCTGTGCCCCTAACCACCTCATCCACAGGGGGCGCTGTGCACCTAACCACCTCATCCACAGGGGGCGCTGTGCCCCTAACCACCTCATCCACAGGGGGGCGCTGTGCCCCTAACCACCTCATCCACAGGGAGGATTTTACGCTGCGTCGATACTAAACACTGTGCACTCCACGTGTGGTACCTGACCACTATGCTGACTAGGAATAAAGTGCTCCGGTCCCAGCCACCAAGGTTTCTGAATGCTCCATAGGCCCATTCCGCATAGGAGAGACGGGCCAACCTGGGCCACCCGATGGCAGCGCCCACCCTGTTGTAAACCTCTGTATTAAAGGGACAATGAAGCAGAAAATGCTCCATGCTTTCCAGCATGCCTCCACACTCCTCCCGGGGACATCCCCGATCCTCAGAGCTCCTGCACTTCAGATTGTTCCTCACATACAGTTTCCCATGGAAGCAGCGCCAAGCCAAGTCCCAAAACTTCAAGGGGATCCTGATGGAATTCAATAGGCCCAAACCAACCTCCAGATCCCGGCTTGGGCAATCCTTGAGCGCCAACGGTTTTTGGAAATGGGATGACAGGACCCTATTGTCAAGGAATTTCCTCGACAGAGTCCTAATCTCCCACATCCCCAAACCCCACCGACGAATGACCTTCAGAACCAGGGTAGCATAAGCCGGAAGATGCCGTGTGGTGTGCGGAGATCCTTCACTTGCCCTCCTGTCTCCCATTCCTGGAAGAAAGGCCGAAACCATCCCCTACAGGAGAATACCCACGGAGGAGCCCTCTCTTGCCAGAGGTTTGCAATGTTGGTCTTAAGAAAGGTATTCACCGGGAACACCACGGGGTTGACCATACACAACCCCCCTTGTCTCCTCGTACGGTAAGTAACCTCCCTCTTGACTAGGTTCAGTCTATTCCCCCATAACAGTTGGAAGAACACACTGTAGACCCGAGTCCAGAGAGGTTCTGGCAAAATGCAAACACTGCCCAGATATATCAGCAAAGGGAGCAGGAATGTTTTGATCAGGTTAACCCTTTCCCTGAGGGTCAAAGACCAACCCTTCCACTGATCCACCTTCTGAGCGGCGATCTTGAGCCTGCTGTCCCAGTTTTGTTTGGGGTAATCCCCTTGGCCGAATTCGATGCCGAGAACTTTTGCAAACTCCTGGGGCTCTGGAAGGGTGTCCGGGAGATCAAATCCAGGATCTCCACCTCCCAGCCAGAGACTCTCACACTTATCCTGGTTGATCTTGGACCCAGATGCCTCTGAGTAGCGCTCCACCTCTGACATCACACACTGCACCTCCTCTTGCGAGGAGACGAATATGGTGACATCATCGGCGTACGCTACCACCCTCAGAGTGGAATCCGGCACCGCAGGGTCCATTCTCACCCCCGTCAACGGTCCACAATCAATCCTCCTAAGGAAAGGATCAACTGCAAACACGTACAACAGTGGGCTCAAAGGGCAACCCTGACGGACACCAGACCCAACCTCAAAAGAGCGGCCAATCCAACCATTCACAAGCGGGAAACTCTCTGCCCCTGCATACAAGGTCTTAAGCCAATCAACAAACCCCCCCGGCAGGCCATATCTCAGAAGGACAGACCAGAGGTACTCGTGGTTAACCCGATCAAACGCTTTTGCCTGATCCAAGGACAGCAAGTACCCCTTCCAGTGACCCGCCCTACCCTGCTCCACAGCCTCCCGGACACCAAGCACAGCACTAAAGGTACTGCGGCCTGGAACAGAGCAATGCTGGGCCCCCGAAAGGAGCTGGGGTGCAAACTTCACCAGCCGATTAAACAGCACTTTTGCCAGAATCTTTCTGTCCACACTGAGAAGCGCTATGGGACGCCAATTCTCAATGCGGGACGGGTCTTTACCCTTTGACAAGATGATCAAGGCTGACCTCCTCATTGACCTCGGCAGAGTGCCCGAGGAGAGACACTCATTAAATACCTCAGTCAAGAGGGGTACCAAAGTGTCCTTAAAGGTCTTATAAAACTCAGATGTTAAGCAATCTGGACCGGGTGACTTCTTGAGGGCAAGACCATCAATAGCCACCCTGACTTCCTCTTCTTGGATCATCTCTGTCAAAACACCAAGAGAGGGGTCTACCCCTGGTTCAGGGACGGTTTCAGTCAAGAAAGCTGAGGCCTTATCCTGATCTAGATCTTTCCTCCCCAAGAGGTGCGAGTAAAAAAATCTGACGACCTCCAGGATCCCTGATCTGGACCTTTTCAGGGATCCTGTACTATCAATCAGTCCTGAGACGATTTTACTATTCACTGACATCTTGCAGTTTCTGTAAGGGTCGGGCGAGCGGTACTTCCCATAGTCCCTCTCAAAAAACAAAGATGCATATCTATCATACTGGCACCTCAGTAGCAAGGCTTTCACTCTGGAGATATCATCACGACTACCTCCAGTCGAGACAAGACGTTCAAGTTTCTTCCTTAGGCCCTGGTACAGGCGATACCTGTCCAGACTCCTGAGGCTCGAGAGCTGGCGGAAGAATCTCGCAACCCTTTTTATGAACATCTCCCACCACTCTGACTTACTGCTACAAAGGCCCAGCAATGGTACCTGGCTCTGAAGAAAATCCTCAAAGGACTGTCTTATTTCCGCTTCTTCCAAGAGAGACGAATTGAGCTTCCAGTAGCCTCTACCCATCCGGGGGGTCTCTGTAACATTCAGCGAAAACAAAATTAAACAGTGGTCGGAGAACTCCACCTCAACAACGGACACCGCTGAAGAGATGGCTTCCTCCTTTAAATAAAACCTGTCTATCCTGGATCTACAACTACCCCTATGATAGGTGAATCCCGTGTGGCCTGGTGTATGCCGGATGTGAACATCCACCAGGCGAGCCTCACTAGCTATACTATTCAGGGCGACGCCATCATAAGTCAGCTTGTCTCTGGAACCTCCCCTATCCTGGGGCCTCGTGACAGCATTGAAGTCCCCTCCAAAGACCACCTGCCGACTTGTAAAAAGATTGGGCTTGATCCTCATAAAGAGACACTTCCGATCCCACTTGGACTGTGGACCATAGATGTTAATAAGGCGAAGTTCTTGTCCCTTCATGAGGACATCTAGAATCAGGCACCTCTCCATTTCTAACTCAATAACCCGTCGGCATTCTACAGGTGCGGCAAAAAGTACCGCCACCCCGCTATACGGCTCAGCCGCAAGAGACCAGTAGGAGGGCCCATTCCTCCATTCCCTTCTGGCTTTAAATATAGATGACAGGTCTGTTAGCCTGGTCTCCTGCAAAAAGAAAATATCAGCATTAATGTGGGCAAAATAATCATAGGCCGCAAATCTAGCCGTATCTGACTTAATGCTGGCTACATTAATGGAAGCCAGCGTCAACGGAGAGGGTGCCGCCATCATGGGTGATTGAGTTAGACTGCCTTCTTTTTCCCACTATCCTTTCCATCCTGCCCGCCACCTTCCTCATCTGACGATGGTTTACCTCTCTTTAGTGAAATGGATGTATCCATGTCCCCTTTATTTACATTTTCCTTGTCCCCCGACTCTGGGCAGATCCTCCCCCCAAAGGAAATACGTTCCCCAGGGAGAGAGGATTCGACGTCCCCTGCAGGCCCCTCCGTCATCGCACCAACCAGAACCTCACCCTGCGCCTCCTGCACCTCTGAGGAGGAAATATCCTGGAGGGTTTGGAACCGGTTTGAGAGACCAATCAGAGGGAGGATGGTTGTACCTTCCTTTGGCATCTGGGGGGTGGGAGAAGATCTTACATCTCCCCTTTTCTTATTCTTTTTAGTACCCCGCTTGTGCTCCACCCATCTCCCACTATCCTCATCCGCGCTCTCACCATGGGAGGACAGTGAAGAGATGGCACCTTCTTCTTTCCGAATCCTCCAAATCTCCTCATCCAGATCACTGTCCCTCAGAGCCTCAGCAGTAAGATTGGCCTCAGGGATGAGATCAGAGGTCACCACAGTTGCGCAAGGCTCCTGAGACTCCCCCATCTCCCTCTCCCTTTGGCGCTTATCCCGACGCCTCAGTTGGGCTGGCGTCTTTTGCTTACTTTTCTTCATTGGCTCTTTTACTCCTTCACCTCCGCCAGCTGCCCCCCCAGTAGATTCCTCCTCACGACCTTTCTCCACCGGGGTAACAACTGCATTGGCAAAGGAACGAGGGCAGCGACTAAATGGGTGACCTAAGTCACCACACAGGTGACACCCAATCTCCGCACAGGATGCAGCGAGATGGCCTATTTCCCCACACAATGAGCACTTCATCACTGTGCACCTAGCACTGAAATGTGTGGGGTCACCGCACCTGTGACAGAGCTTAGGCTGACCCTGGTAGAAGACCTGGATTCGATCCCTTCCTAGGAAGGTGGCAGATGGTATATGGGTAACGGTGTTTCCTGAATACCTAAGTTTGACCATAAAGGTCCAAGCCCCTGACCAGATGCCATATTCGTCCCTGTTCTTTTTTGGGACTTCCACCACCTCTCCATACCGGCCAAGCCACGTCATGATGTCAATACAAGAGAGTGATTCGTTACGGGTTAAAACGGTCACTCTCTTGACGTTATTTTGGCGAGACACAGCCTGAATGGCAAAGTCTCGCCAGCCGGGCTCATCCTTTACCAGCTCATAGTTAGACCAAAAAAGCTCAAGCCCCTCCGGCCGAACAAAGCTGATATCGAATTCAGGGGTACCAAAGGGATGTATCAAGGCAAAGATGTCGGCTGCCTTGAAGCTCATCCTCAGCAGGAGCTCAACAACTTTAGATCTTGGGGGACATGTATCACTGCCTCTCCACCTCAGACGGACCACATTCCTTCGGACACCGCCTGGCCCGGCTGTTGGGAGAGACCACACAGTTTCCCTACCCCTTTCCTCTCGGAAGGCTGCAAGGCCATGCCTTTCTATCAAGAAAGACAGATCAACCTCCCTACCCTCTACATTGATTGTTCTCTCCCCTCTCTTTAAGGCCTGCAGGACACGTCGATGCAAGTCACCATCCCCAGGGCCCGAGGACGAGGAAGGCACCCCACTTCCCCCAGCGGCAACATTTGCATAGCTGCGTACCGCTGCTGCAGCCGCTGGGGGTGCAACTGGACCAGGCCCTAATCTCCCACCACTAATCTGTGCCCCTTCACCACCCTCCTCCACATAATCCATACCCACACCAATACCACCTGTCACACTGCCCCGACCACCCTCCAAAGCCCCAGACAGATTCCTCCCCACATTCACTCCTCCCTTCCCCCCAACATTAATTCCCCCATTCACACTGGGTGGACCGGTGTGTTCTGGAACAGAAACAGATTTTGTACCATCAGCGTCATTGGGTACCAGGACCGGAGCCACCTCCACAGGACAGGCCACTGGTCCCTTTAGAAAGGACCGAACAACCTGCCTGGACTGTTTAGAGGCAGCCTCTTCCCTATTTCTGCTGGTACCCTCTGCCTCATCAGTACTAGACTCCTCCGCACGATCTGGTCCAGCAACTCCAATACAAAATAAAGGCTTAAGTCCAGTCTTTCTCTTGGGAGGCGAAGGCATCCTAGCCCCGGCAGCATCCCGACGATGACACCGCTGCCCCAAAGGAACAGCAGCGCCAGCGCCAAGCGCCACCAGAGTTCCCGCAGCTGACACCGCACACACGCTCCCCCCTCCCGTCAGGGAGCGAGCTGATGCACCAGTGCCTTTAACGTTACTGCCCACCGCTGGGCCACCTCTCCTGCCACTGCCCGCCGCTGGGCCAATATCACTGTCCGACCTTACGGCCGGTTCCTCACCTGCTCCACCTCTGCTACTGCAAACAGAGATGGAGCTTACCGCCATACTAGACTCCATACTCTCCCCATTCTCCTGCACTGAGTCCACAACAGAACTCAGGCCGGGCTGAGATATGGGGTTCACACAGTGAGCTGACCCTGAGGCCAGTCCGGGGGGCACAGGGAGGGGGGAATATACAAATGTTACCTGCTCCTGAAGCTTGGTGGTCTTTACCTTGGTCTTTCTCCCAGGCGCCTCCTCTGGTAACTCATCTCCGAATACGAAGTCCTGGAGGCGCCCTGGTGACTCCAGGAGCTGGATCTGGGCCATCAGCGCCCCTCCCTGGTAACTGGTGTTGCTTTCATCCCCCGAACCGCGGCTAGATGACAATGCTGCTTGCCCTGCAGGGAGCCCACTGTATGGGGTCTGTTGTTGGGGACCCCTGGGTGGATTCGGCTCAACATCACGTACCTCCGCAGCGTCTCCTTCCTCCTCCACCCGGCTCTCTGGCTGGAGCCCTCTTAGCCCTCTCCGCTTTTCTCTCTCTGTTTGAGCAAAACGATCATCATTCTGAAGTTTCTCTTTAAATGGCCCACTGTTTTCCAGAATAAAAGTTCTTTTTTTCATCAGCTTTTTGATGTCAACTTTCAGACATTTCATTTTCGCTGTTAGCTCAGCCTTTTGCTGCTTAGCAGCAGTGTCCATCAATGCTTTTACAGCACATACCTCCTCCTGGAGCTTGTACAGCTGGTTCCTGGCTTCCTCATACCCACAGAGGCTTGCAGCAATCCGTAGGCCATAACTCTGCCCCGTCTCTTGGGACCGCTGCACCCCCCAATCTTCCTCCACACCTTCATGGGCAGACAGCCTTGCTCCAGGAGGAGTGTCACTGCACAGATTTTCCTGGCTGGTTTCCATAGTTGTTCCAGAACTTCTGGCACTTGTAGTTCCACAACTTGCTGTAGCCTTGCGGCTACCCTTTGTTACCTCAGGTTCAGGGGCGGCTGGAGAAGCATCGCTGCACATCCTAGTAGAACGCCTCAGCCCTTGGACCTCTGATGGTATTCCCTCTGTTGGTCGCTGGATTCCTCTGCCCCCCACGGACCTGGTTCGGGGGGCAGGAGTTGGGACTCTCCTTGGCTCGCTCATGCCTGAAAACCTGCTCCCTCCCTGGGGAGGAGAGAGCAGGCCCAGGGGCAGATCTTCCTTGCCTGGAGCTCAGGAGCAGCAGACTCGCACAGCCTCACACAGCAGGACCACACCCAAAACTAATTGGAGCTGCAATCACCACTCCAGAGCTGCACTTGCTATTCTGCTGGTGGAGTCACTGTGTACATACATTACATTACTGATCCTGAGTTACATCCTGTATTATACTCCAGAGCTGCACTCACTATTCTGCTGGTGGAGTCACTGTGTACATACATTACTGATCCTGTACTGTTGCTCTATGTTTTTCTCTTTTTGATGCTTGTAACGTTTTCCACATGTCGGGTTGCGTATTGTGTCGGTGGTTTTTATTGTGTTGTCCTCATATTTTATGGGCTGTGTAGTTGGGATCAGTGTCAGTGCGGGAAGCAGGGATCAGTGTCAGTGCTGGGAGCAGGGATCTGGCTGCGGTCACACAGAGTGTGTTAGGGTCGGGTACAGATAACATCAGGCAGAGTGAGACATGATGTGATATCATCCACCATCCAGTGTCACCCAACTTCCCAGTGATCCTGAATGGCAGATACGACGCCTTGTCATGTGATCCGTTCTACAGCTTCTCCTGCTGCTCGCTGTCCTCCTCCTGCTGCTCTGTCCTTGCTGTCCTCCTCCTCCTGCTGCTCTCTGTCCTCGCTCTCCTCCTCCTCCTGCTCTCTGTCCTCGCTCTCCTCCTCCTCCTGCTCTCTGTCCTCGCTCTCCTCCTCCTCCTGCTCTGTCCTCGCTCTCCTCCTTCTCCTGCTCTCTGTCCTCGCTCTCCTCCTTCTCCTGCTCTCTGTCCTCGCTCTCCTCCTCCTGCTCTCTGTCCTCGCTCTCCTCCTCCTGCTGCTGCTCTGTCCTCGCTCTCCTCCTCCTGCTGCTGCTGCTCTCTGTCCTCGCTCTCCTCCTCCTGCTGCTCTCTGTCCTCGCTCTTCTCCTCCTGCTGCTCTTTGCCTGTGCTCTCCTCCTCCTCCTGCTGCTTTTAGTCCTTGCTCTCCTCCTCCTGCTGCTTTCTGTCCTCATTCGCCTCCTCCTCCTGCTGCTCTGTCCTTGCTGTCCTCCTCCTCCTGCTGCTCTGTCCTTGCTGTCCTCCTCCTCCTGCTGCTCTGTCCTTGCTGTCCTCCTCCTCCTGCTGCTCTCTGTCCTCACTTTCCTCCTCCTGCTGCTGCTCTCTGTCCTCGCTCTCCTCCTCCTGCTGCTCTCTGTCCTCGCTCTACTCCTCCTGCTGCTCTCTGCCTGTGCTCTCCTCCTCCTCCTGCTGCTCTCTGTCCTCTCTTTCCTCCTCCTCCTCCTGCTGCTCTCTGTCCTCACTCTTCTCCTCCTGCTGCTCTCTGCCTGTGCTCTCCTCGTCCTCGCTCTCCTCCTCCTGCTGCTCTCTGCCTTTGCTGTCCTTTTCCTCCTCCTCCTGCTGCTCAGTCCTTGCTGTCCTCCTCCTGCTGCTCTCCTCCTGCTGCTCTCTGTCCTCGCTCTCCTCCTCCTGCTGCTCTTCTCCTCCTCCTGCTGCTCTCTGTCCTCGCTCTCCTCCTCCTGCTGCTCTCCTCCTATTCCTGCTGCTCTCAGTCCTTGCTGTCCTCCTCCTCCTTCTCTCTGTCCTTGCTGTCCTTCTGCTCCTCTCAGTCTTTGCTGTCCTCCTCTTGCAGCTCTCTGTCCTCGCTCTCATCCTGCTGCTCTCTGTCCTTGCTGTCCTCCTCCTCCTCCTGCTGCTCTGTCCTTGCTGTCCTCCTCCTCCTCCTGCTGCTCTCAGTCCTTGCTGTCCTCCTCCTCCTCCTGCTGCTCTCTATCCTCGCTCTCCTCCTCCTGCTGCTCTCCTCCTCCTCCTGCTGCTCTCAGTCCTTGCTGTCCTCCTCCTCCTCCTGCTGCTCTCTATCCTCGCTCTCCTCCTCCTGCTGCTCTCCTCCTCCTCCTCCTCCTGCTGCTCTCTATCCTCGCTCTCCTCCTCCTCCTCCTCCTCCTCCTCCTCCTCCTGCTGCTGCTCTCTGTCCTCGCTCTCCACCTCCTGCTGCTCTCTGTTACCTGGAAAGCTTTCTACAGCTGTTAGATAACTACAACTCCCATCATGCCCTGAGGGGGAGGCTGCTGTACAGCATCTCAGCTCCTTATACTGTGGACAATCCTATTTACTGTCCTGTTCCTTTAAGTCCTACAGATGTCAGAGTTATGGAGACGCCACGTGGGCCGGATCCGGTGCAGAATGGCCAGCTATTGTTCTCTGGTATCAGCATCCTGGATAGACTCATCAAGACCTGCCCGGTCTGGCTGCAGCTCTGCATGGCGGGGCCGCAGGTGGTGGAGATACTCTGCAGGGAGACCCCCGGGGTGAGTGTCCCCTAATCCATCAATGCCCAATCCCTGGGCTCCAAGTGTTCTGCATAATGGTTGTTACAAAGTATCAGTGCAGGACACTAGGGGTGCACACAGAGCATGGTCTGCACTGATACACTGTAACTAACCCTCAGCTGTGAGATGTATATGTGATGTGAGTATGTACAGCCTGAGCCCTGGGGAACCGATTACCCCTTGGTGCCCCCACCATATTGCGGCCCCTGGTATAATGTACGGTCCATATTGCGGCCCCTGGTATAATGTACGGTCCATATTGCGCCCCCTGGTATAATGTACGGTCCATATTGCGGCCCCTGGTATAATGTACGGTCCATATTGTGGCCCCTGGTATAATGTACGGTCCATATTGTGGCCCCTGGTATAATGTATGGTCCATATTGTGGCCCCTGGTATAATGTATGGTCCATGGTATAATGTGGGGTCCTTGGTATAATGTACGGTCCATATTGCGGCCCCTGGTATAATGTGCGACCGTGGAGGGGCCCCTGTCATAGTGTGGGGTACGTGGAGGGGCCCCTGGTATAATGTGGGGTCCTTGGAGGGGCCCCTGGTATAAAGTAGGGCCCTTAGAGCGGCCCCTGGTATAATGTGGGGTCCTCGGAGGGGCCCCTGGTATAATGTGGGGTCCTCGGAGGGGCCCCTGGTATAATGTGGGGTCCTCGGAGGGGCCCCTGGTATAATGTGGGGTCCTCGGAGGGGTCCCTGGTATAATGTGGGGTTCCTCGGAGGGGCCCCTGGTATAATGTGGGGTTCCTTGAAGGGGCCCCTGGTATAATGTGGGGTACTCGGAGGGGCCCTTGGTATAATGTGGGGTACTCGGAGGGGCCCCTGGTATAATGTGGGGCTCCTCGGAGGGGCCCCTGGTATAATGTGGGGTACTCGGAGGGGCCCCTGGTATAATGTGGGGTACTCGGAGGGGCCCCTGGTATAATGTGGGGTACTTGGAGGGGCCCCTGGTATAATGTGGGGTACTCGGAGGGGCCCCTGGTATAATGTGGGGTCCTCGGAGGGGCCCCTGGTATAATGTGGGGTACCCCACCCTTTTAATGGAGTCTCGGGCTGCGTTCCCTTTTGCCTTCTCTCACCCCCACATGTTGTCATATTTCAGGAATTATCCTGGTATTACACACCGGCCCAGATGTGCGGCCCCCGGGGGCCGCTACAAAATACAGCATGATCTGTCTGACACTATCACACACACCTGACTTGGATACAGTGGCTCAGCAGACTATACAATACATAATAGGCTTGGATACAGTGGTGTAGCTGAAAGTATCACTCATGATAATAATAGATACAGTGCAGCCGCTAACAGTATCACACACAGCAGGCTTAGATACAATAATTTAGCTGTTAGTATCACACACGGCAGGCTTAGATACAATAATTTAGCTGTTAGTATCACACATAACAGGCTTAGATACAGTGTTTAGCTGTTAGTATCACACACGCCAGGCTTGGATACGGGGGTTTAGCTGTTAGTATCACACATTACAGCTTGGATACATGACTGGGCACTGACTCTGATGTCTCGGTACCGCAGGTCTTCCTGGTGACCCGGGACGTGGCGGGGAGGTGTATGGTGCTCTGGATCCGCTCGGAAGCCGCCGACGTTCTCCGCTACAACATCCGAGAGGAGAAAACAAGTGAGTGTCGCTGTGCTGCAAACACTCTGTGCTGCGGAGGCAATCTCTACATGCTTACACCGCTGAGGGTTTGTTACAGTGTGTCAGTGCAGGGGGACAGGTCTACACACAGCCAGCATGTTATACATGGACAAGTCCTTTAAGGACTGAGCGCAAAGGGCAGGGCCAGAGATGTCATCTGATTTCACCCCATCCAGATGCCATGGTGACTGTGCCCTGAGTTACATGCTGGGGGTTGTAGTGCCACGTCCGCTCTTACACCTTATTCTGCTTTCTGGTAAATTAAATAAGGGCAGTGAATGCGGCGGCGACAGCGTCATCTAGTGATCGTCCACGGCTGCCAGTCACAGAGCCCCCAGCTGTCACCCTGAGCACCTGCCCGTAACTACTCAGATGTAGCAGAGCTGAGATTGTAAGGAAAAGCGACCACTGACCGCAGCTTGTGATGTAATAACCTGATGATGTCATCATATCCGTCACTTGTCTCCCCAGTGATGTATCTAGAAGGATCCATGCTGGTGTTTAAGGATATATTCAAGCTGATGGCCTTCTACTGTATCAGCAGGTAAGGAAAGCAGCAGAAAAGTGAGTGCAGCTCTGGAGTATAATACAGGATGTAACTCAGGATCAGTAGTGTATGTATACAGTGACCCCACCAGCAGAATAGTGAGCGCAGCTCCGGAGTATAATACAGGATGTAACTCAGGATCAGTAATGTAATGTATGTATACAGTGACCCCACCAGCAGAATAGTGAGCGCAGCTCTGGAGTATAATACAGGATGTAACTCAGGATCAGTAATGTATGTACAGAGTGACCCAACCAGTAGAATAGTGAGTGCAGCTCTGGAGTATAATACAGGATGTAACTCAGGATCAGTAATGTATGTACACAGTGACCCCACCAGCAGAATAGTGAGTGCAGCTCTGGAGTATAATACAGGATCCCTCATAGTCTGGGTTATTTGGCTGCTCTCATTCTTCGGCCTGTGTAGTTGGGAAACATCCCCCTGTGCACTTGGTAGAGTTTGCAAATCTCTGGGCAGCTGCGGCCGTTGTATCCAACTCATCATCCATCACTCATCATCCATCATTCCTTCCAGGGATATCTTACCATCTGTGCTGAAGCTGCCGCCGTCCATATCTGCTGCCCATAGCCTGCAAGACCTGGAAGAGATCTCCAACCTCGGCACAGGTGAGTGGACGGCGTACCCCAACATCACCCCCACTGCTGTGAAACTATAACTCCCAGCATGTCCCGAGGCGCCTGCTGAGAGATGTTTCACAAGGGAGCTTCTGTGTAAGTGATTTAGGATATTGCATAAACCCGGGAGGCACGATGTTCTGCAAATGAAGGGCCGACGGCTGAGTCAGGTTACACAGAAGTTTTGATGTAGATGCTCGGGGTTCCCCCAGAGAACTGCGGCCCCTCCTGGTGGCTGTAAGGACAAGTGCAGCGTATAGGGGGCGCTAACATCTTATGGAGGGGATTGCAAGTTACAGGGGGACTCCGGTGATTTTTTCTTTCTTTCAGATCATCTGGTATCAGAAATGTATACAGATTTATCATTTACTTATAAGTTTGAAGTGGTGTATTCTCTCCAGTCTGGCACAGTGCTCTATGCTGCCACTTCAGTCCATGTCAGGAACTGTCCAGAGCAGCGGAGGTTTTCTGTGGGGATTTGCTGCTGCCCTGGACAGTTCCTGACATGGACAGAGGTGGCAGCAGAGAGCACTGTCACACTGGAGAGAATACACCACTTCCTACAGGACATACAGCAGCTGATAAGTACTGGAAGACTAGAGAGTATTATATAGAAGTAAACTACAAATCTGTATAACTTTGTGACACCAGATGATTTTTTTGATTGTATCTCTGTTGGGACCAATGATAGAGAGACCGCTATCGCCATATATCTGAGGAGCAGAATTCAGTGCTCAGGAGCATCGCTCACGAAGGGGTCCTGTGACTGACATCATATTTTCTTTCCTTGCACAGGATTCTGGGACAGAGCCATGAGCCCCTCGGTGTCTGGGAATCTCCGCAGTGACCATGTGCCGCGCGCTTCCAGAGAACTTGGTGACTGTACGTGTGAAATAGAGATTTGTGCCGGAGAGGACCGGCTGTGGTTCGTCACGCCGATATTTATAGAAGATTGCAGCAATGCCAACTCTTCCGATAAACTTCCTCTTACTAACTGTATTGCAAAGCCTGAAAGTCCGCTGCCCAAAGCCACGCACCGCCGGCCTCCGCCCCCTCCCCCCAGCTTACATAAGCCGCCCCTGCCCTCTGTCCCTCCATCTGCCCCTCCTCCCGGATATATACGCCGGCAGTCTGACTCCCATCCCGTAAGATCTCCTCCACCGCCAAGACCATCGGCATCCGAGAGACAGGCCCCTGCGGCAAAGACATCAACTGAGCCTCCTCTATCATCTTCTTTACCATCTGAGACCCTTCCCGCGACTTCTCCATCATCTGAGACCCTTCCCGCGACTTCTCCATCATCTAAGACCCTTCCCGCGACTTCTCCATCATCTGAGACCCTTCCCGCGACTTCTCCATCATCTGAGACCCTTCCATCATCTGAGACCCTTCCCGCGACTTCTCCATCATCTGAGACCCTTCCCGCGACTTCTCCATCATCTGAGACCCTTCCCGCGACTTCTCCATCATCTGAGACCCTTCCCGCGACTTCTCCATCATCTGAGACCCTTCCATCATCTGAGACCCTTCCCGCGACTTCTCCATCATCTGAGACCCTTCCCGCGACTTCTCCATCATCTGAGACCCTTCCCGCGACTTCTCCATCATCTGAGACCCTTCCTGCGACTTCTCCATCATCTGAGACCCCCCTTCACACTTTGGATTTATGCTCCTCATTCTCCCAGAACCTTGAGGATCTGCTTAACCACCCTTCTCCAATCGTCTCTTCTCCACCAGACCCTTCACCAGCACTTTCACCCGGTCGCCTTTCTCCCACAGATTCCGACCTCCAGTCGTCTCCCATTTCTTCAGAGACAGAATGTACCCACCCCAAAGACAATGAAGACTCCCAGGCTGAGCCGTCTCCACTTCCGTCACTGGATGTAGACCACCTTAAAGAACCTTTAAGGAACATGAAAATTAACCCCTTCTGTAATGAGTCTCCTCTGCAGGGACCCCAGGCTCCATCTCCGGTCCGTGCCCCACCTGCGGTGCCGAGTCGGCGACTATCAGGGAAGGCGTCTGAGGGTAAAGTCAGTGTTTTTGTAATAAAGGATGAGACAAAGGCGACGAGGAGCCAAAGCCTGGCTGTGACGCCGAAAAGCGACAAAACCGGGACCTTACCCAAGCAGAACAATGCAAGGCAGGAGAATGGGAAGAAGACGGCTCCGGTGCCGCCACCGAGGAAGAAGAAACTCACCTACAGGTCGTCCGTGTCACCGGGGAATGAGGCCACAAACGTCGCTGAGACTGAAAAAGTTATAAAAACTTCAGAAAGTCAACGCAACTCAAGTGGCGTTAAATCTGCGGACAGGAAACAGTCTCGGCAGAAGAGGGTGTCCGCTCCGGTGCTGAAGACCTCCGACCCCTCCCTGTCCTCACACGGATCCGATCCTAGAATGGCAACTGCCGAGGCCGATTCCTACTCCACCAGCAGCGCGGATGAGGACTGCGAGACCCCGGCCAGCACCTCCATCAAGAAGTCTCACTCCTTCATGCTGGACCGGGCCAAGAACCGCCTGTCCATGGTGGCTCTCACCAACGTCTTCTCTGCCTTCATGTCTGCCGATCGGAAGCTGCAGAAGAGGATCACTGAGCTGGCGCACGATAAGGACTCCTACTTTGGGAACTTAGTCCAGGACTATAAGGCGTACAGCCTGGAGATGATGGCCAAGCAGAGCTCCAGCACAGAGATGCTGCAGGAGATCCGGCTGATGATGACCCAGCTGAAGAGCTACCTGGTGCAGAGCACCGAGCTCAAGACCATGGTGGACTACAGCCTCTACACTGACGACAAGATAGGTGAGTGCCCCCTGCTGGTGGTGCTGTGACATCACCGCTCTACAGGATACAGCTTGTATATGTATATAGAGAGAGGGGAGGTATATTATACAATGTGTCACTCTGTCTCCATGCAGACGCCATTGTGGAGGCAGCCCTATGTAAGTGCGTCCTGAAGCCCCTGAAATCGGCCATAGAGTGTTACCTGCGGGAGATCCACAACAAGGACGGCTCGCTGAGGCTGCTGACCGAGAACCAGCAGGTGATCCAGGAGACCACCACCACCGACCTGGGGGTCACCACCAGCGTGCCCGACACCAGCGTCATGGAGAAGATTCTGCACAAGTTCAGCACCATGCACAAGACCTACTCCCCGGAGAAGAAGATCACCTACCTGCTGAAGGCGTGCAAACTCATCTACGACTCCATGGCGGCCGGCAACCCTGGTAGGTGCCAGTGCGCCAATCACCTCATAGGGGGCACTGCCAGTCCTATGGAGGCTATAATGTAAGAGATGTCACCTGCAGTCCTATGTAACAGCACAGATAACACAGTGATATCTCTGAGTACAGATAATGTAGTGGATGTCACCTGCAGTCCTATGTAACACCACATATAAAACACAGATAATGTAGTAGATGTTACTCCTCTCTGCTACTCCTATACAATATGCCGCAGTGTCACATTAGCTAGCAGCAGCAGCTTTTCAGGAAGTCTATTAATATTGAATGACGATACACATTTAACCCTGCGTCTTCCTTGTAGGGAAGCATCACGGAGCGGACGACTTCCTGCCGGTCCTCATGTACGTTTTGGCCCAGTGTGACCTTGTGGCTCTGCTCCTGGATGTGGAATACATGATGGAGCTGATGGACCCTGCTCTGCAGCTTGGAGAAGGTAACTCCTGACCATCAGGATAATTATACAGTGATTAATTATATATATAATATATATTAATTATACACACACACACACATACATCAGGACTGGTAGTCTTCAGTAAGGCTTCATTATTGGCATGCATCTTCTTAGCAGTACTTTACTCCCATCTAGTGGTCACCCTGAGGTACTGCATTCAGCTATCGGTTCTATGGCGTTTCCTCGCTCGCGGTGATGTTTGCCGCATTTATCAGATACTAACCACACTGATCCCTCCGCAGGTTCCTATTATCTCACAACAACGTATGGTGCTCTGGAGCACATAAAGAATTATGATAAAATTACAGTCACCCGGCAGCTGAGCGTAGAGGTCCAGGATTCCATCCACCGCTGGGAGAGAAGGCGCACGCTTAACAAGGCCAAGGTCTCCCGCTCCTCCATACAGGTACCAGATAGGTGTATGGGTTATATACCTGGGATTTTAGTCAATATATTATATGTACATGCTTCTAATTTAAACTAATTTGGGTGTCTTTTTTTTGTTACTTTAGATATACTTATAACTTACAAACCTGTATAACTTTCTGAGACCAGTTGATTAAAGTGGCAAAAGCTGTTCTGGCCATCTTAGCAGTTTTTGACATGGCCTCTTTAAGTAAGACATTTTTAGATTTGAAGGGGTTGTCCTATCAGGACCATCACCAACCAGAAATCCGCTAGAACATCTTGCCGTCATGTGGTTCCCCGCCTATCATCATGCATGGTGATAGCTGTAGTTTTGCAGCAGTTGGGGACCACAGCCATAAAGTGACATTGGTCATTTCCTAATGGATTCATGGAGTAATTGTTTCTTCTGCCGCAGGATTTCATCACCATCTCCTTCGAGGAGTTGGACTCCAGAACCAGGACCTTTGCCACGAAGCCGGACATGAATGTAGGGGAGGTGATCCGCCAGTGTGCAGAGAAGTTTGAGGTGTCGGAGGCGGCTGAGTATGGACTCTTTGTGCTGGTGAATGAGCGGTGTGTCCGCCTGGCGGACGATGCTTTCCCGCAGCAGGTGAAGGCCCGACTCCTGAAGAACGAGCAGAAGCTGGACTTCCACTTCCTGTACAGGCGGAGTGGCGCGCAGGACACTGTGATGAGCGAGCTGCACTTTCTCTAGATATTGGACTTAGGACAGTGACTGAAGGTGGATGCCATGTTTGAGTTTGGTCAAGGCCTGGGGTTGGCTGGACCGATCCTGGATGATCAGAGACCTGATACAAGTGTCTACTTAGGGGAGGAGGGTTGTCACACTGTGTATGTGCATTTTACACTCACTCCTAATATTGTTTTATACAATGAAATGTTACAAAAATGAAGCTGATCCTGTGAATCACAGAGCGAGAAGCGGCTAAAGAACAATGTCCCAGGACCGGCCCAGGTGGGCTGTGGGGGGAGGATGAGGATCCAGGTGGGCGGCGCGGGGGGAAAGGATGAGGAGCCAGTTGCGTCGGGGGCAATGAGTATAAGGATCCAGGTGGGCTGTGTGGGGGATGATGATCCTGATAGGCTCTGTGGGGGTAGATGATGGGGATCCAGGTGGGCTGCGCAGGGGCAATGAGTATAAGGATCCAGGTGGGCTGTGTGGGGGATGATGATCCTGATAGGCTCTGTGGGGGTGGATGATGGGGATCCAGGTGGGCTGCGCAGGGGCAATGAGGTTGAGGATCCAGGCGGGCTGTTGGGGGGGGAGAATTCTATGTGTCTGCTCTCTATCTGCTGTATACAGAGTAGTTGCTGCCGGTTTCTAGGTGTCTGCAGGGAATTCTCTCCTCCAGGTTTGGCTGCTGTTCAGACATCGTCTCTTCCACAGTAATTCCAGGGAGCAGCTTTCATGTATTTTATGGAAAATATTATCCCCGTTTGGATATATCCACTGTATCATCTGTATAAATGGTCTGGGACTGTGAAAGTGATGATTAAATTATGTAGTAATGGACTTCTGCCGCTCTCTAACTGTGCGGCCTCAGGGGGGCGCACTACCAGGGCAGAGGAGGATTCACTTCCAATCACTTTAATGTGCAAAAAGGCTGTGTCTCACCCAAAACCATGGCCCCTTCCCCAGACTGTGAGGTATAAGTGCCATGGATTTTAGAAATATGCAAAACTTTATAGGAGGTGCACAACAACACCCGGCGGTACTGCCATCAGATAAGGGCTTGTGCACGGACATCGCTGAGTGTCAGACAGTCGTCTCCACAACTGCTTCTCCCTGCACCAATCTCTGTATAATGGGCAGGAGACCAATGCCAGCGGCACAGAATAAAAGGAATGGCAGCTTTCTTCCAGAAACAGCACCACTCTTTTCTCCTAGTTTGGGTGGGGGGCTTTACAGCTCAATTTGAATGTAGTTTTATTGTAATACCACACCTAACCTGATGGTGGTGCTGTTCTTGCATTTAAGTAGCTGTGATTTTTCTAATCTTAAATAACTTCTTAAAGGGAGTTATCCAGGCTGTTTTCCGGACACATCACCGCTCTGTTCCTCATTTAGGCTTTGCAGCTCTGTTCAATTGAAGTGAATGGAGACTGTAATGCCACACACAACCTAAGGACAGGGGTGGCACTGCTTTTGTAAGAAAGTAACTATTTTTTTTCTCTTCAAGGGGTACTCTGGAATCAGAAAGTTGTATTTTAATACCTAATAATTTTAACTCCCACCCTCAGATGTATAAGTTACTGATATAATCACAGTTCTGGCTTCACCACTGACAGGAAATGGAAAATAGAAGAACTACAAAATGTGTATTTTCTCTGGCTCCTCCCTCTCCTCTGTGATATTGTATTATCCTCTGATGTCACAGGAGTTGGGGCTACATCCTGTATCTCCAGTGAGTGATGTTACCTTCCCTGACCGGCCTCTCCTGTCTACATCACCATCTCTGCAAGCTCCCCTGCGACCTACATCGCCGCCTCTGACCGCCCCCCGCCAGCCTACATTACCCTGTCTGGCCGCCCCCCTCCGGCCTACATCGCCATTTCTTACCGCCCCCCTTGGACTTACATCACCATTTCTTACCGACCCCCTCGGGCCTACATCACCACTATAGAGAAGCGTTCTACTGATACACACCAGTGACGTCACTATAGAGAAGCGTTCTACTGATACACACCAGTGACGTCACTATAGAGAAGCGTTCTACTGATACACACCAGTGACGTCACTATAGAGAAGCGTTCTACTGATACACACCAGTGACGTCACTATAGAGAAGCGTTCTACTGATACACACCAGTGATGTCACTATAGAGAAGTTGATACTTAGTGCTGGCCCTGGTATTAGGGAACCAGGTGTGATCTCCACTGCTGGCTCCTTGCTAATAGCAGTGCCAGGTCCCTGTTTGTTAGGGACTCTATATAAGAGAGCTGGTGTGGTGGCAGCTATATACATCTTACAGGAAAAGAGTAAATTTCCTTTATAGTCTGATAGATCTTCCTCTTCTGTTTCTGTGGCCTGGAGGGTTCGGTGTCAGGCCATGTACTGGGGGCCCTGGGTTCTAATCCTGAGCTGCTTATGTTCTGAAACCTTCCTTTATTCTGACCAGAACCTCCATCTTTCCCTTATTCCCACTGACTCTGGAAGCAGGAGCTGTGGCTCAGTGGTCTGAGTCTCCTGTCTATGCTGTATGTTGGAGACCAGGGTTCTAATCCTGTGACATCTCCTTATAGGATTGTTCCTGTGGCCTGGGTTGTCTATTTTCTAGAACCTTCCTTTATTCTGACCAGGACCTCCATCTTTCCCTTATTCCGCTGACTCTGGGAGCAGGAGCTGTGGCTCAGTGGTCTGAGTCTCCTGTCTATGCTGTATGTTGGAGACCAGGGTTCTAATCCTGTGTCATCTCCTTATAGGATTGTTCCTGTGGCCTGGGTTGTCCATTTTCTAGAACCTTCCTTTACTCTGACCAGGACCTCCATCTTTCCCTTATTCCGCTGACTCTGGGAGCAGGAGCTGTGGCTCAGGGGGTAAAAACCGTGAGTTCCCAGATGTGGTGCTGCAGTCCCAGGTTCAGAACCCAGTGCTGTCTGCTGTTGTGCTACCAGACCCAGTGCTGGCTTGGTGTGAGTGACCCAGGTTAATACCCAATGCTGGCTAGGTGTTGGGGAGCAGTGACTCCCAGGAGCAGCACCCCCTGCTGGCTTGGCTTAGAGACCCAGGTCCA
This sequence comes from Dendropsophus ebraccatus, assembly GCF_027789765.1. NCBI lineage: Eukaryota > Metazoa > Chordata > Amphibia > Anura > Hylidae > Dendropsophus > Dendropsophus ebraccatus. Next base: position 79,051,589 of record NC_091466.1, on the reverse strand, counting down.
GGACCCAATGCTTCATGTGCTGGTGATGAAGGTGCAATGCTCTGTGCTGGTGTGAGTAACCCGGGGGCAGTACCCTGTGCTAGGAGGGTGCAATCCTGACTGGCTCCTTGCTAATAGCAGTGCCAGGTCCCTGTTTGTTAGGGACTCCATGTACTCTATATAAGGGAGCTGCCCTCTACTGGGTGGCTCTTGCTTCATAAACTGATACATTCATTCTACATTCTTCATAAACTGATACATTCTACATTCTTCATAAACTGATACATTCTTCATAAACTGATACATTCATTCTACATTCTTCATAAACTGATACATTCTATAAACTGATACATTCATTCTACATTCTTCATAAACTGATACATTCTTCATAAACTGATACATTCATTCTACATTCTTCATAAACTGATACATTCTACATTCTTCATAAACTGATACATTCTACATTCTTCATAAACTGATACATTCATTCTACATTCTTCATAAACTGATACATTCTACATTCTTCATAAACTGATACATTCTACATTCTTCATAAACTGATACATTCTACATTCTTCATAAACTGATACATTCTACATTCTTCATAAACTGATACATTCATTCTACATTCTTCATAAACTGATACATTCTACATTCTTCATAAACTGATACATTCTTCATAAACTGATACATTCTTCATAAACTGATACATTCTACATTCTTCATAAACTGATACATTCTTCATAAACTGATACATACATTCTTCATAAACTGATACATTCTACATTCTTCATAAACTGATACATTCTTCATAAACTGATACATTCTTCATAAACTGATACATTCATTCTACATTCTTCATAAACTGATACATTCTACATTCTTCATAAACTGATACATTCTACATTCTTCATAAACTGATACATTCTTCATAAACTGATACATTCTTCATAAACTGATACATTCATTCTACATTCTTCATAAACTGATACATTCATTCTACATTCTTCATAAACTGATACATTCTACATTCTTCATAAACTGATACATTCTTCATAAACTGATACATTCTTCATAAACTGATACATTCATTCTACATTCTTCATAAACTGATACATTCTACATTCTTCATAAACTGATACATTCTACATTCTTCATAAACTGATACATTCTTCATAAACTGATACATTCTTCATAAACTGATACATTCTTCATAAACTGATACATTCATTCTACATTCTTCATAAACTGATACATTCATTCTACATTCTTCATAAACTGATACATTCTTCATAAACTGATACATTCTTCATAAACTGATACATTCATTCTACATTCTTCATAAACTGATACATTCTACATTCTTCATAAACTGATACATTCTTCATAAACTGATACATTCATTCTACATTCTTCATAAACTGATACATTCTACATTCTTCATAAACTGATACATTCTTCATAAACTGATACATTCATTCTACATTGTATTTCCATCTATAACTGATACATTCTACATTCGTCATAAACTGATACTTCATTCTACATTCTTCCTAAACTGATACAATTCTTACATTCTTCATAAACTGATACATTCTTCATAAACTGATACATTCATTCTACATTCTTCATAAACTGATACATTCATTCTACATTCTTCATAAACTGATACATTCATTCTACATTCTTCATAAACTGATACATTCTACATTCTTCATAAACTGATACATTCTACATTCTTCATAAACTGATACATTCTACATTCTTCATAAACTGATACATTCTACATTCTTCATAAACTGATATTCATTCTACATTCTTCATAAAACTGATACATTCTACATCTTCATAAACTGATACATTCTTCTACGATACATTCTTCATAAACTGATACATTCTACATTCTCATAAACTGATACATTAATTCTTCATAAACTGATACTACATTCTTCATAAACTGATACATTCTACATTCTTCATAAACTGATACATTCTTCATAAACTGAATACATTCTTCATAAACTGATACATTCATTCTACATTCTTCATAAACTGATACATACATTCTACATTCTTCATAAACTGATACATTCATTCTACATTCTTCATAAACTGATACATTCTACATTCTTCATAAACTGATACATTCTTCATAAACTGATACATTCTTCATAAACTGATACATTCATTCTACATTCTTCATAAACTGATACATTCTTCATAAACTGATACATTCTACATTCTTCATAAACTGATACATTTCTCATAAACTGATACATTCTTCATAAACTGATACATTCATTCTACATTCTTCATAAACTGATACCTTCTACATTCTTCATAAACTGATACATTCTACATTCTTCATAGACGGATACATTCTTCATAAACTGATACATTTGCATGAAACTGATACATTCTTCATAAACTGATACATTCCATTCTACATTCTTCATAAACTGATACATTCATTCTACAATTCTTCATAACTGATACATTCTTCATACACTGATCTACATTCTTCATAAAGCTGATACATTTCTACATTCTTCATAAACTGATACATTCGACACTTCTTCATAAACTGATACATTCAGTCTACATTCTTCATGAAACTGATACATTTCTACATTCTTCATAAACTGATACATTCACATCTTCATAAACTGATACATTCATTCATAACTGATACATTCTTCATGAATACTGATACATTCTACATTCTTCATAAACTGATACATTCTTCATAAACTGATACATTCATTCTACATTCTTCATAAACTGATACATTCTACATTCTTCATAAACTGATACATTCTTCATAAACTGATACATTCTACATTCTTCATAAACTGATACATTCATTCTACATTCTTCATAAACTGATACATTCATTCTACATTCTTCATAAACTGATACATTCTTCATAAACTGATACATTCTTCATAAACTGATACATTCATTCTACATTCTTCATAAACTGATACATTCATTCTACATTCTTCATAAACTGATACATTCTACATTCTTCATAAACTGATACATTCTACATTCTTCATAAACTGATACATTCTTCATAAACTGATACATTCTTCATAAACTGATACATTCATTCTACATTCTTCATAAACTGATACATTCATTCTACATTCTTCATAAACTGATACATTCTACATTCTTCATAAACTGATACATTCTTCATAAACTGATACATTCATTCTACATTCTTCATAAACTGATACATTCTACATTCTTCATAAACTGATACATTCTACATTCTTCATAAACTGATACATTCTTCATAAACTGATACATTCTACATTCTTCATAAACTGATACATTCTACATTCTTCATAAACTGATACATTCTACATTCTTCATAAACTGATACATTCTACATTCTTCATAAACTGATACATTCTACATTCTTCATAAACTGGATACATTCTACATTCTTCATAAACTGATACATTCTACATTCTTCATAAACTGATACATTCTACATTCTTCATAAACTGATACATTCTACATTCTTCATAAACTGATACATTCTACATTCTTCATAAACTGATACATTCTTCATTCTTCATAAACTGATACATTCTTCATAAACTGATACATTCTACATTCTTCATAAACTGATACATTCTACATTCTTCATAAACTGATACATTCTACATTCTTCATAAAACTGATACATTCTACATTATTCATAAACTGATACATTCTACATTCTTCATAAACTGATACATTCTACATTCTTCATAAACTGATACATTCTACATTCTTCATAAACTGATACATTCTACATTCTTCATAAACTGATACATTCTACATTCTTCATAAACTGATACATTCTACATTCTTCATAAACTGATACATTCTACATTCTTCATAAACTGATACATTCTACATTCTTCATAAACTGATACATTCTTCATAAACTGATACATTCTACATTCTTCATAAACTGATACATTCTTCATAAACTGATACATTCTTCATAAACTGATACATTCTTCATAAACTGATACATTCATTCTACATTCTTCATAAACTGATACATTCATTCTACATTCTTCATAAACTGATACATTCTACATTCTTCATAAACTGATACATTCTTCATAAACTGATACATTCTTCATAAACTGATACATTCATTCTACATTCTTCATAAACTGATACATTCATTCTACATTCTTCATAAACTGATACATTCTACATTCTTCATAAACTGATACATTCTACATTCTTCATAAACTGATACATTCTTCATAAACTGATACATTCTACATTCTTCATAAACTGATACATTCTTCATAAACTGATACATTCTACATTCTTCATAAACTGATACATTCTTCATAAACTGATACATTCTACATTCTTCATAAACTGATACATTCTTCATAAACTGATACATTCTACATTCTTCATAAACTGATACATTCTACATTCTTCATAAACTGATACATTCTACATTCTTCATAAACTGATACATTCTTCATAAACTGGGTGGCTCTTGCTTCATAAGCTGAGAAGAGGGAGGTAATGAGGCCTTCTACTAGGAAACTGAAGCACCTTGATTCTATAAAAGAACCTTGTCTTGAGATAATGACTTCTATACATGCTCTTAGTAGATTTGATCCCAGGTCTCCAGCATGAGCAGCAGCAGCTCCCAGCTCCCGCTCCCATCCCCAGTCACTAATAGAAGAGGGCTTTTGGGGTAATGATAACTGGATCTGGATCTCCTGGGAGTATCTTATATCAGTATGGAAGCTTCCGGCATACGGAGGGAGCCTGGCCCGGCTCGGCTCATACAGTCCTCCATCCACATCACATCGACGCTTCAGGTAACTGATCACATGGACAGGAGGCATTGGATATACTATGCAGGGTAGCCAGACTAGAAGGCCTCATATCCCTAAGGTATAAAATGTGAGACTGCTGCAGTTATGTGTCAGGCAAGTATATAGCAACAGTTCCCCAATGAGAGGACGATGCACTGAAAAAGTCCTGGACTGAGCAGGGTGGGAGGATTTAGCACATACTGACATCTTAGAGCTGTCAACTCCTATTATACCTTGATAAGATCCGTAGAGCCACAGGTTCAGGACCATTATTACAGAAAGGAGTCTTCCTGCACAGCCTGATGCCTGATGGGAGTTGTAGTCTCATAATAGACGAACACTGTGACTGCCCATTAACCTAAACAGTACTCAATGTCAGCGTAACTATTAGATTAACCATATACAGCCCAATGTGCAGATCCCGTTCCCCTCAGCTCTGCCAGTTATGCTGGGTCCCTCCTGGGTATAAAGGGTAAATGCTTACTCTGCTGTCCCCTCATATAATCATTCAATCTAAACCAGAGAATCCTGCACAAGGGGCAGATAATAAGTAATAAGTGAAGACTTCAGTATTTTGGTTATTCTTGAAATCCTGTGTAGTCAGTGAATTATTCACATGACGCCAAAACAACAAGAAGTCACGAGATGGAAACGCTGATCACACAGAAACTGCAGATCAGGAGAGATCACCATCCACAGAGGCCTCACACAGTAACAGAATACAGCCTGTATATAGATCAGCAGTGACATCACTGAGAATACAGCCTATCCATCACTAGAGATCAGTGACATCACTGAGAATACAGCCTATCCATCACTAGACATCAGCGGTGACATCACTGAGAATACAGCCTATCCATCACTAGAGATCAGCGGTGACATCACTGAGAATACAGCCTATCCATCACTAGAGATCAGCGGTGACATCACTGAGAATACAGCCTATCCATCACTAGAGATCAGCGGTGACATCACTGAGAATACAGCCTATCCATCACTAGAGATCAGCGGTGACATCACTGAGAATACAGCCTATCCATCACTAGAGATCAGCGGTGACATCACTGAGAATACAGCCTATCCATCACTAGAGATCAGCGGTGACATCACTGAGAATACAGCCTATCCATCACTAGAGATCAGCGGTGACATCACTGAGAATACAGCCTATACATCTGCAGTTATTTCTATCTATGGAGCAGAATAAGGATAAGAAAAGAGTTTTCGGGAAAATCATAAAATGTTTAATCAAAACTGCTGAAAACTTGTTCAACTTCAAACACAGAAGAGAAATGTGTAACACTGAATTTTCTCCCTTACATTCATGTCTGTAATTTTCCCATAATCCCTTGCAGCAGTGTTAGTGTTTGTAGGGTTGTAAATCGGGAATAAATGTGAAAGCTGGGACTGTACAGCAATGAAATAACTCCCCACAAGCAGGGGCAATAACGTCAAGGTGAGTGCAGGTCTGGAGGTTATTGGAGTATAAAACACAAAGAACTACACCATAACTGGAGGATACCAGGATATCGGTGAGGCCACCTTTTAGGAAGTAGCTTTCCCTTCAAGCCAGTTACAGATAACATGAAACCAGCAGAACTATGAATGCAGCTCTGGATGAGGTTGGAGAATAAGACTTAATGTACCTGCAGATCAGGTGATCAGACCTTACTTGTAGACTTAGACGGTAAAATCATCTTTAGGAGTCACCTTGGGGTAATGATCAATTCTCAGCAGCTTATTACAAAAATCTACATCTAAAAAGTGATAAAATCTTCCGTGTCCGGACAATTCACATTGGCAGAATCCAATTTAAAATCAGCAATAAGAATTTTTTTTTACATCTAATTTTATGTTGATCACAGTGGTTGAGAGTCATAAAGTGATTTTCAGTGTCACCTCTGAAGGCCACCAGGTGGCGCTGTGTCAGGACGGGGCAGTCACCTCTGGTTATTCTTGTTGGGTGGTGTCTGAGCCCGGACACTGCAGGTGATCAGAGGCGTTACAGGGAACAATCTCCATCCTTGCTTTGGTTTACCACATATATCACTAACTTGAGAGTCCTGGGTTATAGGATGACTGGCTGCTGCTTCTGTTTAGAGTCACATGTCTGGTACAGCAGAGCCGATAGTGTGGAGTAGCAGCTGCAAGTGGAGGAAAGGCAGAGGGCAGACTCTCCCTGTCTCTCAGACTTCTCTACAGCTGCTGCCTGTGTTACCTGCCGCATCAATGCAGATTATCGCACACATTATCCATGGCCCGCAGGATCCTGCAACAGAAGGAAAGCAAATAAGTCACTGACCCTTATAGAGAACTATATACAATATATACACTACCAGCAGAATAGTGAGTGCAGCTCTGGCGTATAATACAGGATGTAACTCAGGATCAGTAATATATGTACAGTGACCCCACCAGCAGCATAGTGAGTGCAGCTCTGGAGTATAACGACTCAGGATCAGCAAAAACATTTGCCACCTCCTCTGGTTTAGAGGCTGCCATCACTGCAATGTAAACCTAACATCAGGCCTGTGGGTATTTGAGCTTTATTGCTCTGCTTATTCCCTTAATACCTTTATTACACTATAATCCTCCTAAATACACTGCTTCTAGCTATGAGGGACAGGTGCAGCATTACACACGGTTTACCTGTATTACACATATACTCTGGGTGTTGACAACCTCAAAGGATCAGGCACCATTACAAGGATTAAGAGGAGTGAATTAAGTGGCTGATTTAGTGCAGAGGCAATGCGTCTATATGGGGTATATAAGCCCAAGAACCAAGATTTATGAGTGAAGAAGCTGTGGCGCAGGAGTGGTCTGTATAGAACACCTTCACAGTGTCTATACCAAATACAATATGTGCAGAGAAGGGGAATGGTGGATATTTACCTGTCCAGTGGGTAACCGGACTCGCATAGATTCACCAGTGTATACAGCTGCCTCATGGCGTATTCATACTGTAAGGACAAGACATACAGACGTCATATACTCAGGTACTGGGATAAATATCAAGTAGAGGCTGCAATTTCCTTATAGATACAGTCTGATCCAACAAAACCTATGAAGGCTAGAAGTGAAACCTATACACAGATATGGCAGAGCTCAACAGCTCACACTCTGCCTGAGGCCATGCTGCTCCCTAAGGGGCCTATTCCACGGAGCGATAATCGTCCAAATTCGGCCGATTATCGCTCGGTGGAATAGAGAAAACAATCAGCCGATGATCGTGTCATCGGCTGATCGTTTATTAATCCCAAACCTAAAATCATCGGTCACCCACCGCGAATCGCAACGTGGAATAGAGGTGCGTGGCAGGCGACCGACAATTTTAGAAGCAGCATACATTACCTAGCAGGGCTTCTCCTATGCTCCACCTTCTTCCCCGGGTCCCGCAGCGCAGCAGCAGCTTCGGTGTGGCCTGACTGAGCTGTCAGACCGCTCAGTCAATCACTGGCCGCGACCACCGCAGCCAGTAATTGGCTGAGTGGACTGACAGCTCAGTCAGGCCGCTCCGGAGTTGATGCTGTGCTGTGGGACTCGGGGAGGAAGACGGAGCGGAGGAGAAGCCCTGCTAGGTAATGTATGCTGCAAGGACAACGGTAACGATGTCCCTGTAGCCCTCGCTAAACGATCATCAGGGCCATGAAATAGGCCCAGTAAACGGCTAGATCGGCGCTTGTTTACACTGTTGATCGGGCCCTAACAGTGAACAGTCACACTGCAATCCACATCTGGCTGTGACCGCGACCTGGCCATTGTGACCTATTCACAACTCCGACTGCACAGCGCAAGTCAGTACCTCACAGTAATGTCACATGTAAAGACCCTATTACACGAAGCGCTTATCGGCCGTATTCAAACGATACAGACCATTGTCTTTCAACATGTTTAAAGAGCAACGTTCCCAATAGAAGCTATATGCTGCCATCACTCCGTGTAATAGGAGGAGCAGCAGCAGCAGACCGCCGCTATCTTCTATGGGCTGCCCAGACGATCTAGGGGTCATCTGGGCAGCCCCCGGCTCTTACATGCTTACTGCCAATGAGTGTAATAGCACCAGGAGAGAGTGGGAACGAGGAGCAAGCAAGCATTGACCTGACAGGTCGGCTCTCGTTTGCTCCTCGGAATTGCCCTGTGTAATAGGGACTTAAGACCCCATTCGGCAGGTTGAACGGTGTCATGGCGCCAATGTCTCACCACTGGGATGTGCCAGTTGAAGCAGCGCGTCTTGAAGTATTCGGCTGCTGAGCGGTAACAAGACATATCATTGATGATCACTTGGTCGCTGAGAATTTCCTCCGCCATCTCGTCCGATTCCGTCACTTGGAAAACAATCTTCTTCAGAGATTCCTTTATCAGGGATTTTGCCTATAGAAAGACGGAGAGGGTGAATGATATCAGGGAGACTCTACATTGTATTGTATAGAGTTTTCACTCTTCATAATGGTAATGGGGAGAGGTCCAGGCGCAGAGAGTTTGGGGAGTCCATTATTTTCCGAACCCCAGATATACCGCACTGGCTGCGGAGCCATGTTTTTGTTGTGTGTAACAATGTGCATATACATATCACTGTGGATGTATGGAAAGCAGAGTAGAAATTATAAAAAGGGGGAAAATTACAATTCCCATCATGCCTGGACGGCCATATAGCCCATTAGGACATATTGATGAAGCAGTGTTACCTAAGCTATGGCTGACCAGCTCCCACCATGCCCTGATGATCACAGCCTGCAAGGGGCTATAATTATACAACAGTAAAACAGCTACGAGTTAGGGGATTACGTTCATACAAGCAGTCTGCCTGCATGGGAGGGATGGGAGCTTTAGTTTAGTAGTTTAGCCAAAGGCCATCGGGACATGATGGGAGTTGTAGTTTTGCAATAGCTGGAGGGACACAGGTTGGGGAAAATTGTCCGAGGGGTGGTGGTGGGTACCCCTCCACATGTAAGCCCGAGAAAAAGGGGCTAATAGAAGAACAAACAATACTACTACCCCAGTGGGTGTGAGTTATGCCAATTCTAGTGCCCGTCACTTCTGCCCTATAGCTATAATGTCACAGTCTGTCTCTCCCCTGAGTGGCTGGGGAGTATTTTGGTGTGTGGTCGGAGTTCTACTTTTGTCAGCATCATTCGTCGATCAAGAAAACCTGTGAGTATCATGTGACTCACACTTGGCATAGACAATGGTTTTGCCTGCCTCAGCATATATTACCATCATCCTCATACTGGTTCCTGTAAATAAGGAAGTCTCAGCATGACAATCCAATGACTGTATCGGAATCTGGATTCATCAAGCTGGGGATGTATATAAGGCAGATCCCACACGTCATCACAAACACAGAACAAAGGTCGCCGTTTACCTCTGACTACATTCACACACTTAAACACTTTCTTGCAAGAACAGCGCGACCCCTGCCTCAGGTTGTGTGTGGTATTACAATTTAGCTCCACTCACATCAACTGAAGTAAATAGCAAACCCCACACCCAAACTGAGGGCAAGAATGGTGCTGTTTCCAGAAGAAAGTGACCATGTTTTTCTAGGCTTGGACAACCCCTTTTAACTTTTGGGGAAGCCAAGGGAAAATGAAGCCCCACACTGAGCCCATTGCCATTTTATTCCTGTGTAGCAGATGTGATAGTGCGGGGAATCTCTTACCTCCTGAAGAGCCTTGATTCTCGCCATAAGACCCCGGGCTTCTGTGAGGTCATTTGTTGCCATGAATTTTCTTTTCAGGATGGCCATAGGAACGTCAGGGCTGGGGGTCAGGTCCATGCGCTTCACTGGAGCTAAGCTGAGACGAGGGGCCACTGTTTTCCCGTTGCCTTGAAATTGCCTCACCTTCATATGGGAGATGGTCTGTGAACAGAACAGTAGAAATTGGGGAGGGTCAGAGCCGACATGATGTTGATGGCAAGCTGAGTGACAGCCATTACAACTTCAAAAGGGATTGACATCCATTCAAACACCAAGCATAGATCATATAAGGACCCCAAAAATAGTGGATTGATGGCTCTTGGACCAGCTGAAGCTATGTGTGTGTTGATGTAACTCACCCGGTTCCCATACTGCATCACATGACTAGTGTTGGTGTGTTGTTTCACCAGGGCGAATTGTGTGTGTAAAGTCTCTTTAGTCAAATCCTCCTGGAAAAAGAAAACAATGATCACGTTAGGCCGGGAGCGGACACTGTGACCGAATACACCACTTTATCACTATTATTAGCAGTTACTGATGCATGAACAAACCCTGTGTACACTGCCGTCACAGAAATCTGACGTCATTGTGGCTTTTTCTTTTTTTAATACATTGGGACAATTATATAAAACTAGCTGGAAAAGTGGACCCGCCCAATTTTCATCAGGCATTGCTTTTACTGCAAGGAAATACATGAGCAGCAACGGATAGTAGTAATAAAGCATCACTCAGAAGGAGATACCCAGGAATATCCATTGTGAGTGTTGATGTTATCTTTGTGCCTGGGCCTTTAAAGGGAACCTGCCCCTCCCTCACACCTAGGGTGGAATCTCCCACCCCCCCATACTTACCCCCTCCTGCTAATCCCACTGCCCACTTGTCTGTGTGCCCAACGCGCAAATTAGAAGAGATCTTCCCATGGACATCAGACTCATCTCTTGTAATTTGTATATTAGGAGCACTGATGAACGGGCGGCGATATCTCCACATTGGAACTGACATCTGGAGCGGGCCCGGCCAGAGGGGGTTGGTGGTTTCCTCCCCGGGCATGGGGTGACAGGTCCCCTTTAATGACCAGCATCAATGGTGGGGACCCCTAGTGAACAGACCTTTACATGGTCCCAACTTGTCTAACAGGACTCACCACATCAGAGTCTTCCATCCAGCTGACGCTGTACAGATCCCCCAGGTAAGTGTCTCTTTTTTCGTCATAGTAGCAGGCGTACGACGACTCATGGGGATTGGCCGCTGTTGTCGCATAGACTGTAAATACAAACAATGCATTCAGTCCATGACATGTCCCCTCCTTTAGGGTTATAGTTCCTTTCTGGGCTGGATTAGCAGATGTTCTGAATTAGGGGATGTTATGCATTATTTATTTATTTTTTTTGCTGCATCAGAGAAACATGAGTCAGGTGGCATCAGACAATCCCGTCAGTCATATGACCATAAAGCGCGAGATGTCACGAGTCATAACAGTTTATAGAACCAACTACTACGCAGGTTTTACTTCTGCAATATGTGATGTAAAAGCAGCTGATGACGAGGAATGGAACATTAAGCACAATGACCACAAAGTCATCCCACGATATAAAGGCTCAGATAAAGTTTCAATAATCCAGCACCCCAAGAGAAGGAAGTGGATTATTGGAAATTCCAAACCATTTAAAGAAACATAACTCATCACAAATGTCAGATCACAGAGAATCTAGTATGTTAAGTGGAGGAGCCAATCGGATTGCAGATTGTACCTACCATTAATGTTATTGGGGAGATGGTTCATCATGGAGCCAGACTCACAAGCCTCAATATACAGAACCATCTGCAGAAGGAAAGAGACCCCGTAATGGGCATCGAACATATGATTTATTTGCATAAAGCTTAACTAACGTGTAATAAAATATCTGGCAAGATCTCCGCTTGCCATCAGTGAATGGAAAAGTTAATGAAAACCATATTCAGCACTCCTGCTCACACAGCTGAGGGTTTGTTTCAGTATCAGTGTAGGTAAGAGCTCTTATCCTGCAGACTACCATACTCAGACTTACAAGCATGTACACAAGTCATCTGTAAGTTCCCGTTCTCAAAAAGAGGCATATAAAATGGTGTCCAGGTGGTATAGAGATACTTATATGTGCTTATCCCACAGGTAGACTGTATGTGCTGGGGTTATGGCTCTCCTTCTCCATCACTGCACTTCTCTCTCCCATTCCTAGCAGTCCAATCCTGTTAAGTGCGACTCATCGCTTCTTGTGTGGACAGCTAATCGGGTTCTGTCCCCAGGTCTACCCCCACTAGAGTGTCTGGATTCCCTTATGTAGGCCATAATAAGTCTGTCCTATATATCCAGCGATTGTGCAGTGCTTCTATTGCTACTTGTGGGGGAAGGGAGATGTTCCCTGGAGCTGACTGACTTAAATAAAGAATTTAGAAAAAAAAAAAATGAGTTCTTATCCTGGAGGAGTCCCTATACTGATACACGGTAACGGCATCAGCTGCTCGAGGGGGAACTATGTAAGAACAGGTGTTCAGACTTAACAGGAAGCGTCAGTGCGGGATGTTGTTACCTTTTTGTACTTCTTGTTTTCGTACATGTACTGAATGGTTGCGTTGAGATCCTGGACGTGCAGCTGTGACAGAAGACACAGGGTCACATCGTACAATATAGATAAAACATACACACATGGATCTGCACGAGTTCTTTCCTACAGTCTGCAGCTTTCATTATAAGCCATTAAGAAGTTAATAAAGCCTAAAATGCGTTGTTACGGTTCACACTAGTTTCATTTCTGCATTCTCTACATCTGGACGGCACAAGCTCAGCGCAACAACCGTACAGAGTTAACAAAACCAAAGCGAGAGCAGCAGACGGGGGCAGGGAGGCACTTACATCATCATTGGGGAAAGCCAGCAGTCCTGGTGCTCCGTGGTCAGTGAAGTAGACAAACACATGGTCGTTTGGTCCGCTGGAAGAGCAAAGAGAGGACAAGACAATGTGATACAGTGTAACAATATCTGATCTGAATGAAAGAACTGATATAGTAACAATATCTGATACGGTGTGATACAATTTCCGATGCAATGTAACAATATCTGATCAATGGCATACAATATGCAATACAGTAAAATATGTGCATTTGGCATTTGACTAGGAAATCTGTCTGGGAAAACATGGACACAGCCTATAGTGTACCCATGATTTCCAGGACTCCCTAGGGCTGCATCCAGCTTCTTCAGCCCCCAGTAATCAAATGTTGAACCCACACGTGCTCAAGGTTTGCTCACTTTCTAATAGTTAGTAGCCCTATTGACATCAGGCTATGGGCAGCTTCATAATAACCTTCTCACCTCTTAATGACTTTCCCAGATCCTTTCCCCTTGACAGCCTTGGAGTCTCCTCTCAGGACAGCCATAAAGTTGGCAGGAGTCACATCCTAAGGGGACGAGTACAGATTCACAGGATTACATCATCATCACAGGGTTACTTTGTATTATGGAGACTGTACATGACTGTAATCCATAACCTACCTCCCCTGTATAGTCCTTCAGCACCCCGGCATACACGTCAGTCCCGTTGGGTCTGTTGATGATGATGCCTTTGGTTGGGTTTCTACAAATAATAAGAAAATAATAGATTACAGTATGCAATGTCTGTCATAGAGGGCCTGAGGAGCAGAGGCCATCATGGCTCTACCCTGTGCTTCCAAGATCCAGCCTAAACATATTAGGGCCCTTGTTTAGCCAAAGTCATTCATTGTAGAGTTTGCAGGACCAAGAAGGTGCAAAGTGCCAGGAGACTGGGTTATCAATGAAACTGAGCTGCAATACCACACCCAAACTGAGGACAAAAGTGGAGCTGTTTCTGGAAGAAAGCAGTATGGTGACTGGCAAAAGTTCATACTTACTCCTCATTGTTAGCGATGTCGTCAAACATCATCACCACAATCTGCTCATCGGGGATTCCATTCTTCTTAACTATTTGGTAAGCGTGGCACAGGTCAGCCTGGGGAGATAAACAAGAAGAGACTGTCATTCTAGTATCAATAGCAACTACTATAGGTAAAATGCATCAGCCTGGACGTCATAGGAGATTGACTGGATGCAACTGTAGCAAAAACTCAGCTGCAGAAGGATTAGGTCCAGATAGGTTATTAGCTTCTAATCACTGACTGCAAGCAGAGAACATGAAACAAAGTATGATATATTCTGATCATCATGTTATACACCAGTTTACATACAGCTGCTCTGCATGAAAAGCAAAGAAAATGCATAGAAATCTGCAGGCGTGAACAGTGTAAAGGATGCCATGATGTGTGTGGTGGATGGCTGTGTAAACCTAGCACCCTCCTTAGGTAAGCACTTCATAGCACTTCACCTGGCTGCATTAAACCAAGAATTAAGGGATCAGGGTGCATTACAGATGAGCCCAGCACCCTATCTATACTGACATACCTATGCCAGGGACTCACTACAGAAGATCCAGGGCTGGGCACCTTCTCTGGCAAATACTTCTTAAAAGGGGGTCCACCTGCATATGAGCACTTCCCAGGAACTTCTTTTAGAGGGCTTGTTCAATGGTCAGTGTAAAATGAAAGGTTTGTAGACATGTGGGTTGTACCTACTATACAATACGGACAGCCAGGTCTATGCATATGCATGCTCAGCTTGGTTAAGTGTGCATGTGTTTACAGTGGGAAGGGAATAAGCCACTGAGCGGGTAATGCTCTTTCTACCAAAATAGGACACTGCCATAGCAAGTTCAAATAACTTCCATCTAATACAACAAACCCCCCTTATACTATAAGAAGTCTCCTGTCTGGGAAGAAGTGGATTAGTCACCTACACTTTGTGCCTCCAGATCACTCCCACTTCTTGTGTAACATCAGATTCAAGTGCTGAACAATTGTCATCAATTACAGCAAATGAATCAACTATATAAGGACAAGGAAGAATGTCAGCCGGCCTGCAAAAGCCAAGTCATCACTCCGCCCTCCTGACCTCAGGACATACCAAGAGATTGAGAGTGGGGGCTTCACTAGAATATTCCTTTATAAGAGACTGTTTAGTATTGGAATAACATTTCAGGTCAGGTGCGGTATTGTAGCTCAGGTAAAACCACACACAATCCTTCTAATCCTTTAACTCACCTGGTGCCTGTAGTTGTACCAGCCATTGGAGCCGGCTACCAGGACCACCCAGTGTTTGCCGCCATCTTCCGGATCCTCAATGGGCATCGCTGAGGACAGAGCCACAAGGCCCAGGAGCAGAGTGATGGGAATCATAGTGAACCTGAGGAGAGGATACAACACAAGGTTATGTCTGGGGGATCATGACCGCTGTTACAGACAAGTCACACAGCTTGCTCAGACCCCTGCATGAGCTGGAGATGCATGAGGGCTCCGGGAGAGACGGGTCCGGCAGGGCCACGCTGGGAGGTGTAGTGGCAGTGTATACTGGGGGACATATAGTGGGTGAGGGGCTTATGGGATCACACATCTGCACCAGTGGGGTCCGTGATCCTGTGTGATCACCGTGTCCCAAAAATACTGATCCTGCAGACTAAGTAACAGAACAAAACAGAACAGGTTCTACAGGAAGAGAGAGAGAGAGAGAGCGAGAACACCGACTCATAGCAGAAGTATGTGACCCACAGAGGAGACACACTGTAACAGAAAGTCAGCTGAGGAGCGCAAGAGGGATCCCCAACACCACAGACTGCAACCCCCCCCCCTCACACTGACAGGACTATACAGGGACCCCTCCCCCCCTCACACTGACAGGACTATACAGGGACCCCTCCCCCCCTCACACTGACAGGACTATACAGGGACCCCTCCCCCCCTCACACTGACAGGACTATACATGGACCCCTCCCCCCCTCACACTGACAGGACTATACAGGGACCCCTCCCCCCTCACACTGACAGGACTATACAGGGACCCCTCCCCCCCTCACACTGACAGGACTATACAGGGACCCCTCCCCTCACACTGACAGGACTATACAGGGACCCCTCCTCCCCTCACACTGACAGGACTATACAGGGACCCCTCCTCCCCTCACACTGACAGGACTATACAGGGACCCCTCCTCCCCTCACACTGACAGGACTATACAGGGACCCCTCCCCCCCTCACACTGACAGGACTATACAGGGACCCCTCACACTGAAAGGACTATACAGGGACCCCTCACACTGACAGGACTATACAGGGACCCCTCACACTGACAGGACTATACAGGGACCCCTCACACTGACAGGACTATACAGGGACCCCTCCCCCTCACACTGACAGGACTATACAGGGACCCCTCCTCCCCCCTCACACTGACAGGACTATACAGGGACCCCTCCTCCCCCCTCACACTGACAGGACTATACAGGGACCCCTCCTCCCCCCTCAAACTGACAGGACTATACAGGGACCCCTCCTCCCCCCTCAAACTGACAGGACTATACAGGGACCCCTCCCCTCACACTGACAGGACTATACAGGGACCCCCCCCCTCCCCTCACACTGACAGGACTATACAGGGACCCCTCCCCCCCTCACACTGACAGGACTATACAGGGACCCCTCCCCCCCTCACACTGACAGGACTATACAGGGACCCCTCCCCCCTCACACTGACGGGACTATACATGGACCCCTCCCCCCTCCCCTCACACTGACAGGACTATACAGGGACCCCTCCCCCCCTCACACTGACAGGACTATACAGGGACCCCTCCCCCCCTCACACTGACAGGACTATACAGGGACCCCTCCCCCCCTCACACTGACAGGACTATACAGGGACCCCTCCCCTCACACTGACAGGACTATACAGGGACCCCTCCCCTCACACTGACAGGACTATACAGGGACCCCTCCCCTCACACTGACAGGACTATACAGGGACCCCTCCCCTCACACTGACAGGACTATACAGGGACCCCTCCCCCCCTCACACTGACAGGACTATACAGGGACCCCTCCCCCCCTCACACTGACAGGACTATACAGGGACCCCTCCCCCCTCACACTGACAGGACTATACAGGGACCCCTCCCCCTCACACTGACAGGACTATACAGGGACCCCTCCCCCCTCACACTGACAGGACTATACAGGGACCCCTCCCCCCTCACACTGACAGGACTGTACAGGGACCCCTCCCCCCTCACACTGACAGGACTATACAGGGACCCCTCCCCCCTCACACTGACAGGACTATACAGGGACCCCTCCCCCCTCACACTGACAGGACTATACAGGGACCCCTCCTCCCCCCTCACACTGACAGGACTATACAGGGACCCCTCCTCCCCTCTCACACTGACAGGACTATACAGGGACCCCTCCTCCCCTCACACTGACAGGACTATACAGGGACCCCTCCTCCCCTCACACTGACAGGACTATACAGGGACCCCTCCTCCCCTCACACTGACAGGACTATACAGGGACCCCTCCTCCCCTCACACTGACAGGACTATACAGGGACCCCTCCTCCCCTCACACTGACAGGACTATACAGGGACCCCTCCCCTCACACTGACAGGACTATACAGGGACCCCTCCCCCCTCACACTGACAGGACTATACAGGGACCCCTCCCCCCCTCACACTGACAGGACTATACAGGGACCCCTCCTCCCCTCACACTGACAGGACTATACAGGGACCCCTCCCCCCTCCCCTCACGGCCGGCAGACACTACAGAGATTATCGTGTACAGATAAGGTCACAGCTGTGATATAATCGCCCTCTATCTCTCTGCGGTCACTCTCTCCCGGATATTACCTGTTCCTGCGGTGTCGGTGCGGTTTTTCTCAGTTACCTCCGGATACACAGTGCGGCAGCTTCTGCGCTAACAGAACGCAGCACCGCACTCTATACACAACAAGAGGGGGCGGGGCGAGCGGTGACGGGCAGCTCGGGAATCCAATCAGGAAGCAGGAATTCCATAAACAGCCGGGCGGCAGGCTCAGCCAATCACACCTGTCCATCCGTCGGTCATGTGCTCCTGGGCGCTCGTGACCGTGACTCATCGATTCTCTGGTTCCATCATTGGGGTCTCAGGAAAGTGGAGGCGGGCGGGAAGGATATGTAATCATATAGCCACCTGCTGCAAGACTACAGCTCCCAGCATGCACTCCACCTGCTGCAAGACTACAACTCCCAGCATGCACACCACCTGCTGCAAGACTACAACTCCCAGCATGCACTCCACCTGCTGCAAGACTACAACTCCCAGCATGCACTCCACCTGCTGCAAGACTACAACTCCCAGCATGCACTCCACCTGCTGCAAGACTACAACTCCCAGCATGCACTCCACCTGCTGCAAGACTACAACTCCCAGCATGCACTCCACCTGCTGCAAGACTACAACTCCCAGCATGCACTACAACTCTCAGCATGCACTACACCTGCTGCAAGACTACAACTCTCAGCATGCCCTGTGGTTCTCCAGCTGCTGCATCACTACAACTCCCAGCATGTACTCCCTGTATACTGTGGCAGTGATCAGTGCTGCTATACACTAGTGTGTGTATACCAGTGTTCTCCAAAGGGCAGGGCTTGCTGGGAGTTGTAGTTTTGCAAAAAAAAATATTTCAGATCAACTGGTGGCAGAGATTTGTAAATTACTTCTATATAAAAAAAAATCTCCAGTCTTCCAGTACTTCTCAGCTGCTGTATGTCCTGCAGGAGGTGGTGTATTCTCTCCAGTCTGACACAGTGCTCTCTGCTGCCACCTCTGTCCATGTCAGGAACTGTCCAGAGCAGCAAAAAATCCCCATAGAAAACCTCTTCTGCTCTGAACAGAGGTGGCAGCAGAGAGCAGAATACACCACTTCTGGCAGGGCATACAGCAGCTGAGAAGTACTGGAAGACGAGATTTTTCTATGGAAGTAATTTTGAAAGCTCGAAAACTTTTTGACACCTGTTGATTTAAAAGAAAAAAAATTGGTGAACAGCCCCTTTAAAGACATACACATTTACTGTCAGGAAATGCTGGATGGTCATCAGGACATGCTTGGATATGTAGTGTACTGTCAGGACATGCTGGGATATGTAGTGTACTGTCAGGACATGCTGGGATATGTAGTGTACTGTCAGGACATGCTGGGATATGTAGTGTACTGTCAGGACATGCTGGGATATGTAGTGTACTGTCAGGACATGCTGGGATATGTAGTGTACTGTCAGGGCATGCTGGGATATGTAGTGTACTGTCAGGGCATGCTGGGATTTGTAGTGTACTGTCAGGGCATGCTGGCATATGTAGTTTTGCAACTGGTAGAGACTCACTGGTTGGGGAGCATGCAAAGGACATGCTGGGTGTTGTAGTGTGACATCAGGCATTGTGGACAGTGGTCAGCACTCGCTGGGTGGTGTAATTTTTCAACATCTAGAGAACCAAAGGGCATGCTGGGAGTAGTAGTTTGCTGTCAGGGCATGCTGGGAGTAGTAGTTTGCTGTCAGGGCATGCTGGGAGTAGTAGTTTGCTGTCAGGGCATGCTGGGAGTAGTAGTTTGCTGTCAGGGCATGCTGGGAGTTGTAGTTTGCTGTCATATTCCAGACGCTTATCTTTATGAGCCGAGGTGAGAACATTAACCAAAGACGAGGAGTCAGAAGTGCTGAGTGTGCAAGTCACGAGTGTCAGAAAGGAAACGAGTGTGAACGTCACCAGCAGCATCAGCACTAATACTACAGAGCGGAGAACACACGCTGAGGGCAGACTGGGAGCGACAACACTCAGGAAACATCTCACCCGTATGCACATAATATAGGAGAACTACATCCAGCAATAGACTGATCTATAGAGAGAGAGAGAGGACCCTGCCCCTGAGGGCTTACAATCTATAACTACAGACTGGTCTATAGAGAGAGAGGACCCTGCCCCCGAGGGCTTACAATGTATAACTACAGACTGGTCTATAGAGAGAGAGAGGACCCTGCCCCCGAGGGCTTACAATCTATAACTACAGACTGGTCTATAGAGAGAGAGAGGACCCTGCCCCCGAGGGCTTACAATCTATAACTACAGACTGGTCTATAGAGAGAGAGAGGACCCTGCCCCCGGGGGCTTACAATCTATAACTACAGACTGGTCTATAGAGAGAGAGAGGACCCTGCCCCCGAGGGCTTACAATCTATAACTACAGACTGGTCTATAGAGAGAGAGAGGACCCTGCCCCCGAGGGCTTACAATCTATAACTACAGACTGGTCTATAGAGAGAGAGAGGACCCTGCCCCCGGGGGCTTACAATCTATAACTACAGACTGGTCTATAGAGAGAGAGAGGACCCTGCCCCCGAGGGCTTACAATCTATAACTACAGACTGGTCTATAGAGAGAGAGAGAGAGGACCCTGCCCCCGAGGGCTTACAATCTATAACTACAGACTGGTCTATAGAGAGAGAGGACCCTGCCCCCGAGGGCTTACAATCTATAACTACAGACTGGTCTATAGAGAGAGAGAGGACCCTGCCCCCGGGGGCTTACAATCTATAACTACAGACTGGTCTATAGAGAGAGAGAGAGGACCCTGCCCCCGAGGGCTTACAATCTATATCTACAGACTGGTCTATAGAGAGAGAGGACCTTACAATCTATAACTACAGACTGGTCTATAGAGAGAGAGGACCCTGCCCCCGAGGGCTTAAAATCTATAACTACAGACTGGTCTATAGAGAGAGAGGACCCTGCCCCCGAGGGCTAACAATCTATAACTACAGACTGGTCTATAGAGAGAGAGGACCCTGCCCCCGAGGGCTTATAATCTATAACTACAGACTGGTACATAGAGAGAGAGAGAGAGAGAGAGAGAGAGGACACTGCCCCCGAGGGCTTACAATATATAACTACAGACTGGTCTATAGAGAGAGAGAGAGAGAGGACCCTGCCCCCGAGGGCTTACAATCTATAACTACAGACTGGTCTATAGAGAGAGAGGACCCTGCCCCCGAGGGCTTATAATCTATAACTACAGACTGGTCTATAGAGAGAGAGGACCCTGCCCCCGAGGGCTTATAATCTATAACTACAGACTGGTCTATAGAGAGAGAGAGAGGACCCTGCCCCCGAGGGCTTAAAATCTATAACTACAGACTGGTACATAGAGAGAGAGAGAGAGAGAGAGAGAGAGGACACTGCCCCCGAGGGCTTACAATATATAACTACAGACTGGTCTATAGAGAGAGAGGACCCTGCCCCCGAGGGCTAACAATCTATAACTACAGACTGGTCTATAGAGAGAGAGAGAGAGGACCCTGCCCCCGAGGGCTTACAATCTATAACTACAGACTGGTCTATAGAGAGAGAGGACCCTGCCCCCGAGGGCTTATAATCTATAACTACAGACTGGTCTATAGAGAGAGAGAGAGGACCCTGCCCCCGAGGGCTTACAATCTATAACTACAGACTGGTCTATAGAGAGAGAGAGACAGAGAGAAGACCCTGCCCCCGAGGGCTTACAATATACAACTAGATTTGCATTTCCAGGGAAATACATAGTGCTTGAAAAGAGCGCCCCTTTACCAGTGACTTCCATTTAACTTTAATCCTGGGTGCCGTCCCTTTAAGAGCGACTTGGGTCCCATCCCTTTAAGAGCAACTTGGCTCCCGTCCCTTTAAGAGCGACATGGGTCCCTTTAGGAGCTACCTGGGTCACTTTAAGAGCGACGTGGGTCCCTTTGCTCTTGAAGGGACCCAGGTCACTCTTAACGGAACCCAGGTCGCTCTTAAAGGGACCCAGCTCGCTCTTAAAGGTACCTAGGTCGCTCTTAAAGGGACCCAGGTCTCTCTTAATGGAACCCATTTCGCTCTTAAAGGGACCCAGATCACTCTTAAAGGGACCAATTTCACTCTAAAAGGGCCCCCATTGCACTTAAAGGGACCCAAATGTCTTTTAAAGGGACCCAGGTTGCTCTTAAAGGGACCCATTTCGCTCTTAAAGGGACCCAGTTCGCTCTTAAAGGGACCCATTTTGCTCTTAAAGGGACATATTTCGCTCTAAAAGGGACATATTTCGCTCTTAAAGGGACCCAGGTCGCTCTTAAAGGGACCCAGGTCGCTCTTAAAGGGACCAATTTCGCTCTTAAAGGGACCAATTTTGCTCTTAAAGGGACCCAGGTCGCTCTTAAAAGGACCCATTTTGCTCTTAAAGGGACATATTTCGCTCTTAAAGGGACCCAGATCGCTCTTAAAGGGACCCAGGTCGCTCTTAAAGAGACCCAGGTCGCTCTTAAAAAGACCCATTTTGCTCTTAAAGCGACATATTTCGCTCTTAAAGGGACCCAGGTTGCTCTTAAAGGGACATATTTCGCTCTTAAAGGGACATATTTCGCTCTTAAAGGGAAATATTTTGCTCTTAAAGGGACCCAGGTCGCTCTTAAATGGACCAATTTCACTCTTAAAGGGACCAATTTCGCTCTTAAAGGGACCAATTTCGCTCTTAAAGGGACCAATTTTGCTCTTAAAGGGACCCAGGTCGCTCTTAAAAGGACCCATTTTGCTCTTAAAGGGACATATTTCGCTCTTAAAGGGACCCAGATCGCTCTTAAAGGGACCCAGGTCGCTCTTAAAGAGACCCAGGTCGCTCTTAAAAAGACCCATTTTGCTCTTAAAGCGACATATTTCGCTCTTAAAGGGACCCAGGTTGCTCTTAAAGGGACATATTTCGCTCTTAAAGGGACATATTTCGCTCTTAAAGGGAAATATTTTGCTCTTAAAGGGACCCAGGTCGCTCTTAAATGGACCAATTTCACTCTTAAAGGGACCAATTTCGCTCTTAAAGGGACCAATTTCGCTCTTAAAGGGACCCAGGTCGCTCTTAAAAGGACATATTTTGCTCTTAAAGGGACATATTTCGCTCTTAAAGGGACCCAGGTCGCTCTTAAAGGGACCAATTTCCCTCTTAAAGGGACCAATTTCACGCTTAAAGGGACCAATTTCGCTCTTAAAGGGACCCAGGTCGCTCTTAAAGGGACCCATTTTGCTCTTAAAGGGACATATTTCGCTCTTAAAGGGACATATTTTGCTCTTAAAGGGACCCAGGTCGCTCTTAAAGGGACCCATTTCGCTCTTAAAGGGACCCAGATCGCTCTTAAAGGGACCCAGATTGCTCTTAAAGGGACCCAGGTCGCTCTTAAAGGGACCCATTTTGCTCTTAAAGGGACCCAGGTCGCTCTTAAAGGGACCAATTTCACTCTTAAAGGGACCAATTTCACTCTTAAAGGGACCAATTTCGCTCTTAAAGGGACCCAGGTCGCTCTTAAAGGGACCCATTTTGCTCTTATAGGGACATATTTCGCTCTTAAAGGGACCTATTTTGCTCTTAAAGGGACCCAGGTCGCTCTTAAAGGGACCCAAGTTGCTCTTAAAGGGACCCAGGTCGCTCTTAAAGGGACCCATTTTGCTCTTAAAGGGACCCAGGTCGCTCTTAAAGGGACCCATCTTGCTCTTAAAGGGACCCAGGTCGCTCTTAAAGGGACCAATTTCACTCTTAAATGCACCCAGGTCGCTCTTAAAGGGACCCATTTTGCTCTTAAAGGGACATATTTTGCTCTTAAAGGGACATATTTCGCTCTTAAAGGGACATATTTTGCTCTTAAAGGGACCCAGGTTGCTCTTAAAGGGACCCATTTCGCTCTTAAAGGGACCCATTTCGCGCTTAAAGGGACCCATTTCACTCTTAAAGGGACCCAGGTCGCTCTTAAAAGGACCCATTTTGCTCTTAAAGGGACATATTTCGCTCTTAAAGTGACCCAGGTCGCTCTTAAAGGGACCCAGGTTGCTCTTAACCTCTTAAGGACATATGACGTACCGGTACGTCATATGTCCTCACTTGCACTCCAAAGCGGGGCCGCGCGGCGGCCCCGCTTTGAAGTGCCGCGATCCCGGGTGCCGCGAGTAGCCCGGGACCGCTGCTATTAGCGGGCACGGTCTGATCGCCGTGCCCGCTAATTAGCTAATCGGAGGCAGCTGTCAAAGTTGACAGCTGCCTCCGATTACCGGAGGCAACGTTTCCCTGGTGTCTAGTGGGGGAGATCGCTCCTCCGGGACCTTGTCCCGGAGGAGCGATCTCCGTTACTGATGCCGGCCGGGGACGCGTCCAAGATGGCGCCGTCCTCGGCTCGGCACTCGTTCGTTTTCGGCTGCAGCAGCCGAAAGCAAACGAGTGCCGATCTCATGGATCTCTGCAGCATATCTATGCTGCAGAGATCTCAATGAGAGATCACAGTGTATATACTAGAAGTCCCCCAGGGGGGAATAACCCTAACCCCAGGGGGGGGAATAACCCTAACCCCAGGGGGGGGGAATAACCCTAACCCCAGGGGGGGAATAACCCTAACCCCAGGGGGGGAATAACCCTAACCCCAGGGGGGGAATAACCCTAACCCCAGGGGGGGAATAACCCTAACCCCAGGGGGGGAATAACCCTAACCCCAGGGGGGGAATAACCCTAACCCCAGGGGGAGAATAACCCTAACCCCAGGGGGAGAATAACCCTAACCCCAGGGGGGGAATAACCCTAACCCCAGGGGGGCTTCTAGTATATGTGTAAAAAAAAAAAATAAAGTGTTGTTTATAGTAAAAAGCCCCCTCCCCCAATAAAAGTCAGAATCACCCCCCTTTTCCCAGGTTTTAAATAAAAGTAAACAAATAAATAAATAAATAAACATGTTTGGTATCGCCGCGTGCGTAATCGCCCGAACTATTAATTAATCACATTCCTGATCTCGCACGGTAAACGGTGTCAGCGCAAAAAAATCCCAAAGTGCAAAATTGCGCATTTTTGGTCGCATCAAATCCAGAAAAAATGTAATAAAAAGCGATCAAAAAGACGTATATGGGCAATCAAGGTACCGATAGAAAGATCACATCATTGCGCAAAAAATGACACCTCGCACAGCCCCATAGACCAAAGGATAAAAGTGCTATAAGCCTGGGAATGGAGCGATTTTAAGGAACCTATCTTGGTTAACAACGGTTTGAATTTTTTACAGGCCATCAGATACAATATAAGTTATACATGTTATATATCGTTTTAATCGTAACAACTTGTGGAACATGCATAACAAGTCAGTTTTACCGAATGGCGAATGGCGTAATGGCGTATGGCGTAATGGCGAATGGCGTAAAAACACATTTCCCCCAAATAAAAGAAATGCGGTTTTTTTTTTCAATTTCACCACACTTTGAATTTTTTTCTGGTTTCGCAGTGTACTTTATGCAAAAATTCAGCCTGTAATTGCAAAGTACAATTAGTGACGCAAAAAATAAGGGCTCATGTGGGTTTCTAGGTGGAAAAATGCAAGTGCTATGGCCTTTTATGCACAAGGAGGAAAAACCGAAAACGTAAAAACGAAAATGGGCCATGTCCTTAAAGGGTTAAAGGGACCAATTTCACGCTTAAAGAGACCAATTTCGCTCGTTAAGGGACCCAGGTCGCTCTTAAAAGGACCCATTTTGCTCTTAAAGGGACATATTTCGCTCTTAAAGGGACATATTTTGCTCTTAAAGGGACATATTTCGCTCTTAAAGGGACATATTTTGCTCTTAAAGGGACCCAGGTCACTCTTAAAGGGACCCATTTCGCTCTTAAAGGGACCCAGATCGCTCTTACAGGGACCCATTTTGCTCTTAAAGGGACCCAGGTCGCTCTTAAAGGGACCCATTTTGCTCTTAAAGGGACCCAGGTCGCTCTTAAAGGAACCAATTTCACTCTTAAAGGGACCAATTTCACGCTTAAAGGGACTAATTTTGCTCTTAAAGGGACCCAGGTCGCTCTTAAAGGGACATATTTTGCTCTTAAAGGGACCCATTTTGCTCTTAAAGGGACATATTTTGCTCTTAAAGGGACATATTTCGCTCTTAAAGGGACATATTTTGCTCTTAAAGGGACCCATTTCGCGCTTAAAGGGACCCATTTCACTCTTAAAGGGACCCAGGTCGCTCTTAAAAGGACCCATTTTGCTCTTAAAGGGACATATTTCACTCTTAAAGGGACATATTTTGCTTTTATAGGGACATATTTCGCTCTTAAAGGGACATATTTTGCTCTTAAAGGGACCCAGGTCGCTCTTAAAGGGACCCATTTTGCTCTTAAAGGGACCCATTTCGCTCTTAAAGGGACCCAGATCGCACTTAAAGGGACCCATTTCGCTCTTAAAGGGACCCAGGTCGCTCTTAAAGGGACCCAGGTCGCTCTTAAAGGGACCCATTTTGCTCTTAAAGGGACCCAGGTCGCTCTTAAAGGGACCAATTTTGCTCTTAAAGGGACATATTTTGCTCTTAAAGGGACATATTTTGCTCTTAAAGGGACCCAGGTCGCTCTTGAAGGAACCCATTTCGTTCTTAAAGGGACCCATTTCGCTCTTAAATGGACCCATTTTGCTCTTAAAGGGACCCAGATCGCTCTTAAAGGGACCCATTTTGCTCTTAAAGGGACCCATTTCACTCTTAAAGGGACCCATTTTGCTCTTAAAGGGACCCAGATCGCTCTTAAAGGGACCAATTTTGCTCTTAAAGGGACATATTTTGCTCTTAAAGGGACATATTTTGCTCTTAAAGGGACCCAGGTCGCTCTTGAAGGGACCCATTTCGTTCTTAAAGGGACCCATTTCGCTCTTAAATGGACCCATTTTGCTCTTTAAGGGACCCAGATCGCTCTTAAAGGAACCCATTTTGCTCTTAAAGGGACCCATTTCACTCTTAAAGGGACCCAGGTTGCTCTTAAAAGGACCCATTTTGCTCTTAAAGCGACATATTTCGCTCTTAAAGGGACCAAGGTCGCTCTTAAAGGGACATATTTCGCTCTTAAAGGGACATATTTTGCTCTTAAAGGGACCCAGGTCGCTCTTAAAGGAACATATTTTGCTCTTAAAGGGACCCAGGTCACTCTTAAAGGGACATATTTTGCTCTAGAAGGGACCCAGGTTGCTCTTAAAGGGACCAATTTCGCTCTTAAAAGGGACCTTGGTCGCTCTTGAAGGGACATATTTTGCTCTTAAAGGGACATATTTTGCTCTTAAAGGGACATATTTTGCTCTTAAAGGGACCCAGGTCGCTCTTGAAGGGACCCATTTCGTTCTTAAAGGGACCCATTTCGCTCTTAAAGGGACCTTGGTCGCTCTTGAAGGGACATATTTCGCTCTTAAAAGGACCCAGGTCGCTCTTAAAAGGGACCCGGGCCGCTCTTAAAGGGACCCAAGTCGCTCTAGCGACATGGGTCTCTTTAAGAGCGACATGGGTCTCTTTAAGAGCGACATGGGTCCCATACCTTTTGGAGTGTCCCGTCCGTTTAAGAGCAACTTGGGTGCCGTCCCTTTTAGAGCGACTTGGATCCCTTTAAGAGCTACATGGGACCCTTTAAGAGCGACTTGGGTCCCGTCCCTTTAAGAGCGACTTGGGTCCCGCCACTTTAAGAGCGACTTGGGTACCTTTAAGAACGACTTGGGTCCCTTTAAGAGCGACATGTCTCCCGTCCCTTTAAGAGAGACTTGGGTCCCTTTAAGAGCGACTTGCGTTCCTTTAAGGGTGACCTGGGTCCCTTTAAGAGCGATCTGAGTACTTATAATGGTAAAGATCATTGCTCGGTTACCATGACAATCTTACTCATGTCGGGGAGACAAAATCGTTAAGGACCTTCCATATATTACATCTTCTATTGGCCAATAGTGGACATGTGACTGTGGATGGTGTGATACACTGCATGACGAGACCTTAGAGTTCCTATTGGCTGCTATATCTCAGCTATTTGCATATGTGCTGTGATTGGCTGTCAGCGGTTAGAGTGTGGCCATTATTTGAAATGGGCCATTATTTTCTATGGGAAATTTGGGGTCGTTTAACGTAAATTTCTTAAAAACGACAAATCCGATCGAAACGAAAAATAGCACACCACACACCGCCGAGGGCTTCGAAACGCAGTTTGAACGGAGTGTGTGCACAAAGCGGTTCGGGCTGTATTACGCGCAGAAAAATGTCTGGAAGAAGAAGAAGAAGAAGAATACGGATTACAATATAGGGATTTTCAAGCACTATAACTACAGACTGGTCTATAGAGAGAGAGGACCCTGCCCCCGAGGGCTTACAATATATAACTACAGACTGGTCTATAGAGAGAGAGGACCCTGTCCCCGAGGGCTTACAATCTATAACTACAGACTGGTCTATAGAGAGAGAGGACCCTGCCCCCGAGGGCTTACAATCTATAACTACAGACTGGTCTATAGAGAGAGAGGACCCTGCCCCCGAGGGCTTACAATATATAACTACAGACTGGTCTATAGAGAGAGAGGACCCTGCCCCCGAGGGCTTACAATATATAACTACAGACTGGTCTATAGAGAGAGAGGACCCTGCCCCCGAGGGCTTACAATCTATAACTACAGACTGGTCTATAGAGAGAGAGGACCCTGCCCCCGAGGGCTTACAATATATAACTACAGACTGGTCTATAGAGAGAGAGGACCCTGCCCCCGAGGGCTTATAATCTATAACTACAGACTGGTCTATAGAGAGAGAGGACCCTGCCCCCGAGGGCTTACAATCTATAACTACAGACTGGTCTATAGAGAGAGAGGACCCTGCCCCCGAGGGCTTACAATCTATAACTACAGACTGGTCTATAGAGAGAGAGAGAGGACACTGCCCCCGAGGGCTTACAATCTATAACTACAGACTGGTCTATAGAGAGAGAGGACCCTGCCCCCGAGGGCTTACAATCTATAACTACAGACTGGTCTATAGAGAGAGAGGACACTGCCCCCGAGGGCTTACAATCTATAACTACAGACTGGTCTATAGAGAGAGAGGACCCTGCCCCCGAGGGCTTACAATCTATAACTACAGACTGGTCTATAGAGAGAGAGGACCCTGCCCCCGAGGGCTTACAATATATAACAACAGACTGGTCTATAGAGAGAGAGAGGACCCTGCCCCCGAGGGCTTACAATCTATAACTACAGACTGGTCTATAGAGAGAGGACCCTGCCCCCGGGGGCTTACAATCTATAGCTACAGACTGGTCTATAGAGAGAGAGAGGACCCTGCCCCCGAGGGCTTACAATCTATAACTACAGACTGGTCTAGAGAGAGAGAGGACCCTGCCCCCGAGGGCTTACAATCTATAGCAACAGACTGGTCTATAGAGAGAGAGGACCCTGCCCCCGAGGGCTTACAATCTATAACTACAGACTGGTCTATAGAGAGAGAGAGGACCCTGCCCCCGGGGGCTTACAATCTATAACTACAGACTGGTCTATAGAGAGAGAGAGGACCCTGCCCCCGAGGGCTTACAATCTATAACTACAGACTGGTCTATAGAGAGAGAGAGAGAGGACCCTGCCCCCGAGGGCTTACAATCTATAACTACAGACTGGTCTATAGAGAGAGAGGACCCTGCCCCCGAGGGCTTACAATCTATAACTACAGACTGGTCTATAGAGAGAGAGAGGACCCTGCCCCCGGGGGCTTACAATCTATAACTACAGACTGGTCTATAGAGAGAGAGAGAGGACCCTGCCCCCGAGGGCTTACAATCTATATCTACAGACTGGTCTATAGAGAGAGAGGACCTTACAATCTATAACTACAGACTGGTCTATAGAGAGAGAGGACCCTGCCCCCGAGGGCTTAAAATCTATAACTACAGACTGGTACATAGAGAGAGAGAGAGAGAGAGAGAGAGAGAGGACACTGCCCCCGAGGGCTTACAATATATAACTACAGACTGGTCTATAGAGAGAGAGGACCCTGCCCCCGAGGGCTAACAATCTATAACTACAGACTGGTCTATAGAGAGAGAGAGAGAGGACCCTGCCCCCGAGGGCTAACAATCTATAACTACAGACTGGTCTATAGAGAGAGAGGACCCTGCCCCCGAGGGCTTATAATCTATAACTACAGACTGGTCTATAGAGAGAGAGAGAGGACCCTGCCCCCGAGGGCTTAAAATCTATAACTACAGACTGGTACATAGAGAGAGAGAGAGAGAGAGAGAGAGAGGACACTGCCCCCGAGGGCTTACAATATATAACTACAGACTGGTCTATAGAGAGAGAGAGAGAGGACCCTGCCCCCGAGGGCTTACAATCTATAACTACAGACTGGTCTATAGAGAGAGAGGACCCTGCCCCCGAGGGCTTATAATCTATAACTACAGACTGGTCTATAGAGAGAGAGAGAGGACCCTGCCCCCGAGGGCTTACAATCTATAACTACAGACTGGTCTATAGAGAGAGAGAGACAGAGAGAAGACCCTGCCCCCGAGGGCTTACAATATACAACTAGATTTGCATTTCCAGGGAAATACATAGTGCTTGAAAAGAGCGCCCCTTTACCAGTGACTTCCATTTAACTTTAATCCTGGGTGCCGTCCCTTTAAGAGCGACTTGGGTCCCATCCCTTTAAGAGCAACTTGGCTCCCGTCCCTTTAAGAGCGACATGGGTCCCTTTAGGAGCTACCTGGGTCACTTTAAGAGCGACGTGGGTCCCTTTGCTCTTGAAGGGACCCAGGTCACTCTTAACGGAACCCAGGTCGCTCTTAAAGGGACCCAGCTCGCTCTTAAAGGTACCTAGGTCGCTCTTAAAGGGACCCAGGTCTCTCTTAATGGAACCCATTTCGCTCTTAAAGGGACCCAGATCACTCTTAAAGGGACCAATTTCACTCTAAAAGGGCCCCCATTGCACTTAAAGGGACCCAAATGTCTTTTAAAGGGACCCAGGTTGCTCTTAAAGGGACCCATTTCGCTCTTAAAGGGACCCAGATCGCTCTTAAAGGGACCCATTTTGCTCTTAAAGGGACATATTTCGCTCTAAAAGGGACATATTTCGCTCTTAAAGGGACCCAGGTCGCTCTTAAAGGGACCCAGGTCGCTCTTAAAGGGACCAATTTCGCTCTTAAAGGGACCAATTTTGCTCTTAAAGGGACCCAGGTCGCTCTTAAAAGGACCCATTTTGCTCTTAAAGGGACATATTTCGCTCTTAAAGGGACCCAGATCGCTCTTAAAGGGACCCAGGTCGCTCTTAAAGAGACCCAGGTCGCTCTTAAAAAGACCCATTTTGCTCTTAAAGCGACATATTTCGCTCTTAAAGGGACCCAGGTTGCTCTTAAAGGGACATATTTCGCTCTTAAAGGGACATATTTCGCTCTTAAAGGGAAATATTTTGCTCTTAAAGGGACCCAGGTCGCTCTTAAATGGACCAATTTCACTCTTAAAGGGACCAATTTCGCTCTTAAAGGGACCAATTTCGCTCTTAAAGGGACCAATTTTGCTCTTAAAGGGACCCAGGTCGCTCTTAAAAGGACCCATTTTGCTCTTAAAGGGACATATTTCGCTCTTAAAGGGACCCAGATCGCTCTTAAAGGGACCCAGGTCGCTCTTAAAGAGACCCAGGTCGCTCTTAAAAAGACCCATTTTGCTCTTAAAGCGACATATTTCGCTCTTAAAGGGACCCAGGTTGCTCTTAAAGGGACATATTTCGCTCTTAAAGGGACATATTTCGCTCTTAAAGGGAAATATTTTGCTCTTAAAGGGACCCAGGTCGCTCTTAAATGGACCAATTTCACTCTTAAAGGGACCAATTTCGCGCTTAAAGGGACCAATTTCGCTCTTAAAGGGACCCAGGTCGCTCTTAAAAGGACATATTTTGCTCTTAAAGGGACATATTTCGCTCTTAAAGGGACCCAGGTCGCTCTTAAAGGGACCAATTTCCCTCTTAAAGGGACCAATTTCACGCTTAAATGGACCAATTTCGCTCTTAAAGGGACCCAGGTCGCTCTTAAAGGGACCCATTTTGCTCTTAAAGGGACATATTTCGCTCTTAAAGGGACATATTTTGCTCTTAAAGGGACCCAGGTCGCTCTTAAAGGGACCCATTTCGCTCTTAAAGGGACCCAGATCGCTCTTAAAGGGACCCAGATTGCTCTTAAAGGGACCCAGGTCGCTCTTAAAGGGACCCATTTTGCTCTTAAAGGGACCCAGGTCGCTCTTAAAGGGACTAATTTCACTCTTAAAGGGACCAATTTCACTCTTAAAGGGACCAATTTCGCTCTTAAAGGGACCCAGGTCGCTCTTAAAGGGACCAATTTTGCTCTTATAGGGACATATTTCGCTCTTAAAGGGACATATTTTGCTCTTAAAGGGACCCAGGTCGCTCTTAAAGGGACCCATTTTGCTCTTAAAGGGACCCAGATCGCTCTTAAAGGGACCCATTTTGCTCTTAAAGGGACCCAGGTCGCTCTTAAAGGGACCCATCTTGCTCTTAAAGGGACCCAGGTCGCTCTTAAAGGGACCAATTTCACTCTTAAATGCACCCAGGTCGCTCTTAAAGGGACCCATTTTGCTCTTAAAGGGACATATTTTGCTCTTAAAGGGACATATTTCGCTCTTAAAGGGACATATTTTGCTCTTAAAGGGACCCAGGTTGCTCTTAAAGGGACCCATTTCGCTCTTAAAGGGACCCATTTCGCGCTTAAAGGGACCCATTTCACTCTTAAAGGGACCCAGGTCGCTCTTAAAAGGACCCATTTTGCTCTTAAAGGGACATATTTCGCTCTTAAAGTGACCCAGGTCGCTCTTAAAGGGACCCAGGTTGCTCTTAACCTCTTAAGGACATATGACGTACCGGTACGTCATATGTCCTCACTTGCACTCCAAAGCGGGGCCGCGCGGCGGCCCCGCTTTGAAGTGCCGCGATCCCGGGTGCCGCGAGTAGCCCGGGACCGCTGCTATTAGCGGGCACGGTCTGATCGCCGTGCCCGCTAATTAGCTAATCGGAGGCAGCTGTCAAAGTTGACAGCTGCCTCCGATTACCGGAGGCAACGTTTCCCTGGTGTCTAGTGGGGGAGATCGCTCCTCCGGGACCTTGTCCCGGAGGAGCGATCTCCGTTACTGATGCCGGCCGGGGACGCGTCCAAGATGGCGCCGTCCTCGGCTCGGCACTCGTTCGTTTTCGGCTGCAGCAGCCGAAAGCAAACGAGTGCCGATCTCATGGATCTCTGCAGCATATCTATGCTGCAGAGATCTCAATGAGAGATCACAGTGTATATACTAGAAGTCCCCCAGGGGGGAATAACCCTAACCCCAGGGGGGGGAATAACCCTAACCCCAGGGGGGGGAATAACCCTAACCCCAGGGGGGGAATAACCCTAACCCCAGGGGGGGAATAACCCTAACCCCAGGGGGGGAATAACCCTAACCCCAGGGGGGGAATAACCCTAACCCCAGGGGGGGAATAACCCTAACCCCAGGGGGAGAATAACCCTAACCCCAGGGGGAGAATAACCCTAACCCCAGGGGGAGAATAACCCTAACCCCAGGGGGAGAATAACCCTAACCCCAGGGGGAGAATAACCCTAACCCCAGGGGGGGAATAACCCTAACCCCAGGGGGGCTTCTAGTATATGTGTAAAAAAAAAAAAATAAAGTGTTGTTTATAGTAAAAAGCCCCCTCCCCCAATAAAAGTCAGAATCACCCCCCTTTTCCCAGGTTTTAAATAAAAGTAAACAAATAAATAAATAAATAAACATGTTTGGTATCGCCGCGTGCGTAATCGCCCGAACTATTAATTAATCACATTCCTGATCTCGCACGGTAAACGGTGTCAACGCAAAAAAAATCCCAAAGTGCAAAATTGCGCATTTTTGGTCGCATCAAATCCAGAAAAAATGTAATAAAAAGCGATCAAAAAGACGTATATGGGCAATCAAGGTACCGATAGAAAGATCACATCATTGCGCAAAAAATGACACCTCGCACAGCCCCATAGACCAAAGGATAAAAGTGCTATAAGCCTGGGAATGGAGCGATTTTAAGGAACCTATATTGGTTAACAACGGTTTGAATTTTTTACAGGCCATCAGATACAATATAAGTTATACATGTTATATATCGTTTTAATCGTAACGACTTGTGGAACATGCATAACAAGTCAGTTTTACCGAATGGCGAATGGCGTAATGGCGTATGGCGTAATGGCGAATGGCGTAAAAACACATTTCCCCCAAATAAAAGAAATGCGGTTTTTTTTTCAATTTCACCACACTTTGAATTTTTTTCTGGTTTCGCAGTGTACTTTATGCAAAAATTCAGCCTGTAATTGCAAAGTACAATTAGTGACGCAAAAAATAAGGGCTCATGTGGGTTTCTAGGTGGAAAAATGCAAGTGCTATGGCCTTTTATGCACAAGGAGGAAAAACCGAAAACGTAAAAACGAAAATGGGCCATGTCCTTAAAGGGTTAAAGGGACCAATTTCACGCTTAAAGGGACCAATTTCGCTCGTTAAGGGACCCAGGTCGCTCTTAAAAGGACCCATTTTGCTCTTAAAGGGACATATTTCGCTCTTAAAGGGACATATTTTGCTCTTAAAGGGACAGAGTTCGCTCTTAAAGGGACATATTTTGCTCTTAAAGGGACCCAGGTCACTCTTAAAGGGACCCATTTCGCTCTTAAAGGGACCCAGATCGCTCTTACAGGGACCCATTTTGCTCTTAAAGGGACCCAGGTCGCTCTTAAAGGGACCCATTTTGCTCTTAAAGGGACCCAGGTCGCTCTTAAAGGAACCAATTTCACTCTTAAAGGGACCAATTTCACGCTTAAAGGGACTAATTTTGCTCTTAAAGGGACCCAGGTCGCTCTTAAAGGGACATATTTTGCTCTTAAAGGGACCCATTTTGCTCTTAAAGGGACATATTTTGCTCTTAAAGGGACATATTTCGCTCTTAAAGGGACATATTTTGCTCTTAAAGGGACCCATTTCGCGCTTAAAGGGACCCATTTCACTCTTAAAGGGACCCAGGTCGCTCTTAAAAGGACCCATTTTGCTCTTAAAGGGACATATTTCACTCTTAAAGGGACATATTTTGCTTTTATAGGGACATATTTCGCTCTTAAAGGGACATATTTTGCTCTTAAAGGGACCCAGGTCGCTCTTAAAGGGACCCATTTTGCTCTTAAAGGGACCCATTTCGCTCTTAAAGGGACCCAGATCGCACTTAAAGGGACCCATTTCGCTCTTAAAGGGACCCAGGTCGCTCTTAAAGGGACCCAGGTCGCTCTTAAAGGGACCCATTTTGCTCTTAAAGGGACCCATGTCGCTCTTAAAGGGACCAATTTTGCTCTTAAAGGGACATATTTTGCTCTTAAAGGGACATATTTTGCTCTTAAAGGGACCCAGGTCGCTCTTGAAGGAACCCATTTCGTTCTTAAAGGGACCCATTTCGCTCTTAAATGGACCCATTTTGCTCTTAAAGGGACCCAGATCGCTCTTAAAGGGACCCATTTTGCTCTTAAAGGGACCCATTTCACTCTTAAAGGGACCCATTTTGCTCTTAAAGGGACCCAGATCGCTCTTAAAGGGACCAATTTTGCTCTTAAAGGGACATATTTTGCTCTTAAAGGGACATATTTTGCTCTTAAAGGGACCCAGGTCGCTCTTGAAGGGACCCATTTCGTTCTTAAAGGGACCCATTTCGCTCTTAAATGGACCCATTTTGCTCTTTAAGGGACCCAGATCGCTCTTAAAGGAACCCATTTTGCTCTTAAAGGGACCCATTTCACTCTTAAAGGGACCCAGGTTGCTCTTAAAAGGACCCATTTTGCTCTTAAAGCGACATATTTCGCTCTTAAAGGGACCAAGGTCGCTCTTAAAGGGACATATTTCGCTCTTAAAGGGACATATTTTGCTCTTAAAGGGACCCAGGTCGCTCTTAAAGGAACATATTTTGCTCTTAAAGGGACCCAGGTCACTCTTAAAGGGACATATTTTGCTCTAGAAGGGACCCAGGTTGCTCTTAAAGGGACCAATTTCGCTCTTAAAGGGACCTTGGTCGCTCTTGAAGGGACATATTTTGCTCTTAAAGGGACATATTTTGCTCTTAAAGGGACATATTTTGCTCTTAAAGGGACCCAGGTCGCTCTTGAAGGGACCCATTTCGTTCTTAAAGGGACCCAAGTCGCTCTTAAAGGGACCTTGGTCGCTCTTGAAGGGACATATTTCGCTCTTAAAAGGACCCAGGTCGCTCTTAAAAGGGACCCGGGCCGCTCTTAAAGGGACCCAAGTCGCTCTAGCGACATGGGTCTCTTTAAGAGCGACATGGGTCTCTTTAAGAGCGACATGGGTCCCATACCTTTTGGAGTGTCCCGTCCGTTTAAGAGCAACTTGGGTGCCGTCCCTTTTAGAGCGACTTGGATCCCTTTAAGAGCTACATGGGACCCTTTAAGAGCGACTTGGGTCCCGTCCCTTTAAGAGCGACTTGGGTCCCGCCACTTTAAGAGCGACTTGGGTACCTTTAAGAACGACTTGGGTCCCTTTAAGAGCGACATGTCTCCCGTCCCTTTAAGAGAGACTTGGGTCCCTTTAAGAGCGACTTGCGTTCCTTTAAGGGTGACCTGGGTCCCTTTAAGAGCGATCTGAGTACTTATAATGGTAAAGATCATTGCTCGGTTACCATGACAATCTTACTCATGTCGGGGAGACAAAATCGTTAAGGACCTTCCATATATTACATCTTCTATTGGCCAATAGTGGACATGTGACTGTGGATGGTGTGATACACTGCATGACGAGACCTTAGAGTTCCTATTGGCTGCTATATCTCAGCTATTTGCATATGTGCTGTGATTGGCTGTCAGCGGTTAGAGTGTGGCCATTATTTGAAATGGGCCATTATTTTCTATGGGAAATTTGGGGTCGTTTAACGTAAATTTCTTAAAAACGACAAATCCGATCGAAACGAAAAATAGCACACCACACACCGCCGAGGGCTTCGAAACGCAGTTTGAACGGAGTGTGTGCACAAAGCGGTTCGGGCTGTATTACGCGCAGAAAAATGTCTGGAAGAAGAAGAAGAAGAAGAATACGGATTACAATATAGGGATTTTCAAGCACTATAACTACAGACTGGTCTATAGAGAGAGAGGACCCTGCCCCCGAGGGCTTACAATATATAACT
Organism: Dendropsophus ebraccatus; assembly: GCF_027789765.1. NCBI lineage: Eukaryota > Metazoa > Chordata > Amphibia > Anura > Hylidae > Dendropsophus > Dendropsophus ebraccatus. The sequence goes on along the minus strand of NC_091466.1, from coordinate 79,014,097 downwards.
ACAGACTGGTCTATAGAGAGAGAGGACCCTGCCCCCGAGGGCTTACAATCTATAACTACAGACTGGTCTATAGAGAGAGAGGACCCTGCCCCCGAGGGCTTACAATCTATAACTACAGACTGGTCTATAGAGAGAGAGGACCCTGCCCCCGAGGGCTTACAATATATAACTACAGACTGGTCTATAGAGAGAGAGGACCCTGCCCCCGAGGGCTTACAATATATAACTACAGACTGGTCTATAGAGAGAGAGGACCCTGCCCCCGAGGGCTTACAATCTATAACTACAGACTGGTCTATAGAGAGAGAGGACCCTGCCCCCGAGGGCTTACAATATATAACTACAGACTGGTCTATAGAGAGAGAGGACCCTGCCCCCGAGGGCTTACAATATATAACTACAGACTGGTCTATAGAGAGAGAGGACCCTGCCCCCGGGGGCTTACAATCTATAGCTACAGACTGGTCTATAGAGAGAGAGGACCCTGCCCCCGAGGGCTTATAATCTATAACTACAGACTGGTCTATAGAGAGAGAGGACCCTGCCCCCGAGGGCTTACAATCTATAACTACAGACTGGTCTATAGAGAGAGAGGACCCTGCCCCCGAGGGCTTACAATCTATAACTACAGACTGGTCTATAGAGAGAGAGAGAGGACACTGCCCCCGAGGGCTTACAATCTATAACTACAGACTGGTCTATAGAGAGAGAGGACCCTGCCCCCGAGGGCTTACAATCTATAACTACAGACTGGTCTATAGAGAGAGAGGACACTGCCCCCGAGGGCTTACAATCTATAACTACAGACTGGTCTATAGAGAGAGAGGACCCTGCCCCCGAGGGCTTACAATCTATAACTACAGACTGGTCTATAGAGAGAGAGGACCCTGCCCCCGAGGGCTTACAATATATAACTACAGACTGGTCTATAGAGAGAGAGAGAGAAGACACTGCCCCCGAGGGCTTACAATATATAACTACAGACTGGTCTATAGAGAGAGAGAGGACCCTGCCCCCGAGGGCTTACAATCTATAACTACAGACTGGTCTATAGAGAGAGGACCCTGCCCCCGGGGGCTTACAATCTATAGCTACAGACTGGTCTATAGAGAGAGAGAGGACCCTGCCCCCGAGGGCTTACAATCTATAACTACAGACTGGTCTATAGAGAGAGAGAGAGGACCCTGCCCCCGAGGGCTTACAATCTATAGCAACAGACTGGTCTATAGAGAGAGAGGACCCTGCCCCCGAGGGCTTACAATCTATAGCTACAGACTGGTCTAGAGAGAGAGAGGACCCTGCCCCCGAGGGCTTACAATCTATAGCAACAGACTGGTCTATAGAGAGAGAGGACCCTGCCCCCGAGGGCTTACAATCTATAGCTACAGACTGGTCTATAGAGAGAGAGAGGACCCTGCCCCCGAGGGCTTACAATCTATAACTACAGACTGGTCTAGAGAGAGAGAGGACCCTGCCCCCGAGGGCTTACAATCTATAACTACAGACTGGTCTATAGAGAGAGAGGACCCTGCCCCCGAGGGCTTATAATCTATAACTACAGACTGGTCTATAGAGAGAGAGGACCCTGCCCCCGAGGGCTTATAATCGATAACTACAGACTGGTCTATAGAGAGAGAGAGGACCCTGCCCCCGAGGGCTTACAATCTATAACTACAGACTGGTCTATAGAGAGAGAGGACCCTGCCCCCGAGGGCTTACAATCTATAACTACAGACTGGTCTATAGAGAGAGAGAGAACTACACAAAAGTACAATGAGACCCCCCCCAGTTTCAGATAGATAGATAGTGTTTGTCTACTCTGGATACAGGTGTAATACAGGGCCGTCTTAACAGCATTATGGGCCCCTGGGCAGAGGTGCGAATTGGGCCCCACCCCCCGCGGCCACCGCCATCAAAACCCCCCATCTTTGCAACCCCGCCCCTAGCCAGTACAATTACGTACAATAAAAAATACAAATTATTGTTAACATAAACTTTAATTCACAACACAGTCTTTCAGCAGCGCAAAAACAAAAAATAACCGTGCGTGCCGCCGCACCAAACCAGACCAGGTTGGCTTCAAAGTATCCAAAAAACGCAATGGAGACAGCACTTCCAACAGCAATCTGCAGGGTTTATTGTCACACCAGTGCAACATGTCTCATCTATACAGAATACAGGGAAACAACATGGTTCATATATAATATAATAGTCATGTTGTTGCCCCTCTGTATATATGAGACATGTTGTTTTGCCCTTCTCTATATATATGCCAGATAACAAGCAACAAATATTACCACCCCATACTGACTAACACCACCGCTGCTACTGACTAATCCACTGTACACAGATCACTATCACCTCATCCAGTCATATAGAGGTACCCAGCTCTACACAGGTTCTGTACACCATATACATTACAGTGCAGATACATCAAGTGACTCACAGGTGACGTCTTCTCTGATCGGAGTTCTTCCCTTTTCATCTTCTTTTCCATTTGCCCTGGGCCGTTATGAGAACTTCTCCGAGCCACGAATCCACAGAATCTGCCAGACAGACATATTAGGCTCCTCACTCTGTCACCATCCTCATCTCTCTACACACTGCACATCTGTATTGGCCCCTTATAGATAGCTCCCCCTGTATTGCCCCCTTATAGATGGCTTCCCCCTGTATCCCCCCCCCCCCCTTATAGATGGCTCCCCCCTGTATCCCCACCCTTATGGATGGCTCCCCCTGTATCCCCCCCTATAAATGGCTCCCCCCTGTATCCCCCCCTATAGATGGCTCCCCATGTATCCCCCCCTATAGATGGCTCCCCCCTGTATCCCCCCATAGATGGCTCCCCCCTGTATCCCCCCTTATAGATGGCTCCCCCGTATTCCCCCCCTATAGATGGCTCCCCCCTGTATCCCCCCTATAGATGGCTCCCCCCTGTATCCCCCCCTATAGATGGCTCCCCCCTGTATCCCCCCATAGATGGCTCCCCCCTGTATCCCCCCTTATAGATGGCTCCCCCGTATTCCCCCCCTATAGATGGCTCCCCCCTGTGTCCCCCCTATAGATGGCTCCCCCCTGTATCCCCCCCTATAGATGGCTCCCCCTGTATCCCCCCTATAGATGGCTCCCCCCTGTATCCCCCCCTATAGATGGCTCCCCCTGTATCCCCCCTATAGATGGCTCCCCCCTGTATCCCCCCCTATAGATGGCTCCCCCGTATTCCCCCCTTATAGATGGCTTCCCCGTATTCCCCCCTTATAGATGGCTCCCCCTGTATCCCCCCTATAGATGGCTCCCCCGTATTCCCCCCTTATAGATGGCTCCCCCGTATTCCCCCCCTTATAGATGGCTCCCCCTGTATCCCCCCTATAGATGGCTCCCCCGTATTCCCCCCTTATAGATGGCTCCCCCCTGTATCCCCCCCTATAGATGGCTCCCCCGTATTCCCCCCTTATAGATGGCTCCCCCGTATTCCCCCCCTTATAGATGGCTCCCCCCGTATTCCCCCCTTACAGATGGCTCCCCCCTGCAAAGCAGATAAAAAAAACAAACACCCAACTCACCTACCAGCGCTCCCCCGTCGCTGCTTCCTCTCCTCTTCTGCCCCCGGCTGATGCGTCGCTCCCCGGGGGATTCTCAGGGAGCGCACACATCCGGAAGCTCAGTGTGCGCCCAGGCCGGGACTTCCGGTACAGGAAGCCCCAGCGACGCGCACTGAGGTTCCTGATGCGTGCGCTCCCTGAGAATCCCCCGGGGGGCGACGCATTTCCCCTGGGCAGCCGCCTACCATGCCCAATGGGTAAGACGGCCCTGGTGTAATACAGAGACTTCTTACTGATACATTATATCTGCACTGAGAGCTGCTGACGGGGATCGGACACAATTGTTGAAAACCCTGAAGTACCAAAAGTTTTCCACCTCCAGACACACAAAAAATAACACTCCCATCTTTGAAAATTATTAGAAAGTTTCAGAACTTTTTAGTAACAAAATGATTAAACTTTTTTCTAAACAATCCCTTTGTAATAGGGTCTGCACAGGGATTTGTAGCTGACGTGTAGACAGGGAGGTGTCACCATCTGTTGGCAGGATGAGATCATAGCATAGGGGAAGGTGCACACTAATGTAATGCTGGGGATTCCTCTTATAGCATGAATGTAATGTTACAGTTGTCGTTATATAGTATATGGCCCCGGACTTTGTATTCTCTCCGGTCACCCTCTCTCTTGATAAGAGTTTCACACCACTCATTTGCAATGCAAAATCCTGCAGGAATCCCTACTAGAAAGTAAACACCACTGACAGCATCTACCTGGAACTCACATTCACACCGCATATCAGCAAAACCCCTGTGAGTTTTATGGACAAGCTTACCATAGATCTGTACAAAACCCAGACATATCTGCAGCCAACCAACCATTCCAGAGGTCCCAGAGATTACAGAAGCCACCAAACTGGATCAGAGACTTGATGACACAGAATTCCAGAACCGCAGATACCCCAATAATTTACTTCAACAAGAACAGAGATAAATAGAATCCCCTCCTAGCCTAAAACAGACAGGACCCAAACAAGTCAGACGTGTCACCGCCTCCCAGAATACATAACATCATCAGGAGACATTGCTCCATTCTGGAGAATCCTTTTCCTGAAGCGATGGAACTCAAGTCACCTCCATTGAGTAATTATAAGAGACCACAGAACACCAAGGACCGAATGATCAGGGCAATCAGGGTGATCGACTAGTGAAACAACATGAATTCTTCTGGATCCACAAGGCCAGGACTTTACCACCACATCACTGGTGGTACTCTTGTCAGAAAATTATCCACTGAGTAGACAATGATCATAGAAGAAATGCTCGTGATATTTGATGCAAGTGCTCTTGTGCACCATTTTATTTTGGCATAAAGTGTAGTCACAGACATAAATTCCGACGTTTCGGTGGTGACACCTTTATCAGGGGTCTATGGGCATGAAAAATATATATTACAATGCAATCTAGTTACAGGAATAGTAACGTGCACAGGGTTAAGGTGGGTAGGACGGGGGGGGGGTATAGGTACAAGACTCATAAGGGAGGTAACATCAAAGTGACACATGATATATACATCTTAAATAATAACACAAAAGTTGTTGGATGGAATATCGGGAGGATGCTGATGACAAGAGAAGGCAGAGGATATTCCATAGCTATGAGGGAATACATAGATGTTAGTAAGGATTAATCATATATACTAACAATAATATAGTAGTATAGTAGTAGGGCACAGTAGAGTATAAAATGCATGCAGCAAGATTGCTATGAGATACAGGATAGATGATAGTAAAAGTAAATCATAGATGCAGAGTAAGAATGTAGCTAGTACCTGTGTAAGTTGTATACAGTATGCAGGTAGCGGAGTAGTGAAGGTCTGCTGTAAAAGGGAAGATAAAGTCAGGGCTGAATAGGATATAGTTAGGAATGCAGATGGAGTGGGGTATGCAGTGAGGGGTAGTTACCTCTTTGGTAATAAGAGGTCCGGGGTGGCAGAGGTCCGAACGGAGTCGGCGTTAATGAGAGCCGGACAATAGAACTGGAAAAGAGGAGGCCGGTTAGGAAGTAGTTGTGATGTATGAGGCTGTGGTGGAGAGAAGTTGAGGTATTTACCCAGGGAGAGACCATGCGGTGATCCGGATCCAGCGGAGCTAGGTCGCGCACTGATGACGTTGGACGTAGTGACGTCCAGACGTCTTATAGGGGCGGCGCATGCGCGGTAGTGAGGTTCGGGGAAATGTGCGTACTGCGCAGGCGCAGTGATGCTGTATCAGGAGTATAGGTAGAGGCGTATGGGAATAATGTCAGGAGAGGAGAAAAGATAAAGTTGAACAAGGAGGATATATGAAAAGAAGACATGCATAAGAGACATACTATCATTTCTAAATGCCCATACTACCTGTACTGGATGCATAGGAGTCATGGTCTGGCCTATGAGAAGGCGGCAACAGGATCCAGAGACTGAAAGAATATGAGGCCTTCTGGATCCACACTCTTGGCACCCTGGAACCCAATGGACTAAATAGAGAATATGAACTATTTTATTAATGATCCTACCTTGTGTATTATTATGCTTTATTGTCATACTGATGTTGATTCATCATATTCATATCTACTTTCTCATAGGCCAGACCATGACTCCTATGCATCCAGTACAGGTAGTATGGGCATTTAGAAATGATAGTATGTCTCTTATGCATGTCTTCTTTTCATATATCCTCCTTGTTCAACTTTATCTAGTTCTAGATTGCATTGTAATATATAGTTTTCATGCCCATAGACCCCTGATAAAGGTGTCACCACCGAAACGTCGGAATTTATGTCTGTGACTACACTTTATGCCAAAATAAAATTGTGCACAAGAGCACTTGCATCAAATATCACGAGCATTTCTTCTATGATCATTGTCTACTCAGTGGATAATTTTCTGACAAGAATACCTCTGTTTTCCACCTGGAAGAATCAGACTGAGTGTTACTCCTTACGCCCACACAATCACTGGTGGTACATCAGTTACATTACTGCCCATTGTCCATTCTGTATCTTGCAGATTCCGGTATATTTGTTGTCCATTCTGTTTCTTGTGGATTCCGGTATATTGGTTATCTGTTCTGTTTCTTGCAGATTCCGGTATATTTGTTGTCCTTTCTGATTCCGGTATATTCGTTGTTCGTTCTGTTTCACGAAGATTCCAGTATATTCGTTGTCCGTTCTGTTTCTTGCAGATTCCGGTATATTCGTTGTCCGTTCTGTTTCTTGCAGATTCCGGTATATTCGTTGTCCGTTCTGATTCCAGTATATTCGTTTTCCGTTCTGTTTCTTAAAGATTCTGGTATATTTGTTGTCTGTTCTGTTTCTTGCAGATTCCGGTATATTTGTTGTCCTTTCTGATTCCGGTATATTCGTTGTCCGTTCTGTTTCACGAAGATTCCAGTATATTCGTTGTCCGTTCTGTTTCTTGCAGATTCCGGTATATTCGTTGTCCGTTCTGTTTCTTGCAGATTCCGGTATATTCGTTGTCCATTCTGATTCCCGTATATTCTTTGTCCATTCTGTTTCTTGCAGATTCCGGTATATTCATTGTCCATTCTGTTTCTTGTAGATTCCGGTATATTCGTTGTCCATTCTGGTATATTCGTTGTCCATTCTGATTCCCGTATATTCATTGTCCATTCTGTTTCTTGTAGATTCCGGTATATTCGTTGTCCATTCTGATTCCGGTATATTCGTTGTCCATTCTGATTCCGGTATATTCGTTGTCCATTCTGATTCCGGTATATTCATTGTCTATTCTGTTTCTTGCAGATTCCGGTATATTCATTGTCCATTCTGTTTCTTGTAGATTCCGGTATATTCGTTGTCCATTCTGATTCCCGTATATTCATTGTCCATTCTGTTTCTTGTAGATTCCGGTATATTCGTTGTCCATTCTGATTCCCGTATATTCGTTGTCCATTCTGATTCCCGTATATTTGTTGTTCATTCGGATTTCCGTATATTCATTGTCTATTCTGTTTCTTGCAGATTCCGGTATATTTATTGTCCATTCTGTTTCTTGCAGATTCCGGTATATTCGTTGTCTATTCTGATTCCCGTATATTCGTTGTCCATTCTGTTTCTTGCAGATTCCGGTATATTTATTGTCCATTCTGTTTCTTGCAGATTCCGGTATATTCATTGTCCATTCTGTTTCTTGTAGATTCCGGTATATTCGTTGTCCATTCTGATTCCCGTATATTCATTGTCTATTCTGTTTCTTGCAGATTCTGGTATATTCATTGTCCATTCTGATTCCGGTATATTCATTGTCCGTTCTGATTCCAGTATATTCGTTGTCCGTTCTGTTTCTTGAAGATTCCGGTATATTCGCTGTCTGTTCTGTTTCTTGCAGATTATGGTATATTTGTTGTACATTCTGATTCCCGTATATTCTTTGTCCATTCTGTTTCTTGAAGATTCCGGTATATTCGCTGTCTGTTCTGTTTCTTGCAGATTCCGGTATATTTGTTGTACATTCTGATTCCCGTATATTCTTTGTCCATTCTGTTTCTTGCAGATTCAGGTATATTTGTTGTCCATTCTGATTCCGGTATATTTATTGTCCTTTCTGTTTCTTGCAGATTCCGGTATATCCGTTGTTCGTTCTGTTTCTTGCAGATTCCGGTATATCCGTTGTCCATTCTGATTCTGGGATACTCGTTGTCCATTCTATTTCTTGCAGATTCCGGTATATTCATTGTCCATTCTGTTTCTTGTAGATTCCGGTATATTCGTTGTCCATTCTGATTCCCGTATATTCATTGTCCATTCTGTTTCTTGTAGATTCCGGTATATTCGTTGTCCATTCTGATTCCGGTATATTCGTTGTCCATTCTGATTCCCGTATATTCGTTGTCCATTCTGATTCCCGTATATTCATTGTCTATTCTGTTTCTTGCAGATTCCGGTATATTCATTGTCCATTCTGTTTCTTGTAGATTCCGGTATATTCGTTGTCCATTCTGATTCCCATATATTCATTGTCCATTCTGTTTCTTGTAGATTCCGGTATATTCGTTGTCCATTCTGATTCCCGTATATTCGTTGTCCATTCTGATTCCCGTATATTCGTTGTCCATTCTGATTCCCGTATATTCGTTGTCCATTCTGATTCCCGTATATTCATTGTCCATTCTGTTTCTTGCAGATTCCGGTATATTCGTTGTCCATTCTGATTCCGGTATATTCATTGTCTATTCTGATTCCGGTATATTCGTTGTCTATTCCGATTCCCGTATATTCGTTGTCCATTCTGATTCCCGTATATTCGTTGTCCATTCTGATTCCCGTATATTCATTGTCCATTCTGTTTCTTGCAGATTCCGGTATATTCGTTGTCCATTCTGATTCCGGTATATTCATTGTCTATTCTGATTCCGGTATATTCGTTGTCTATTCCGATTCCCGTATATTCGTTGTCCATTCTGTTTCTTGCAGATTCCGGTATATTTATTGTCCATTCTCTATCTTGCAGATTCCGGTATATTCATTGTCCATTCTGTTTCTTGTAGATTCCGGTATATTAGTTGTCCATTCTGATTCCCGTATATTCATTGTCTATTCTGTTTCTTGCAGATTCCGGTATATTCGTTGTCCATTCTGATTCCCGTATATTCGTTGTCCGTTCTGATTCCAGTATATTCGTTGTCCGTTCTGTTTCTTGAAGATTCCGGTATATTCGCTGTCTGTTCTGTTTCTTGCAGATTCCGGTATATTCGTTGTCCATTCTGATTCCGGTATATTCGTTGTCCATTCTGATTCCGGTATATTCGTTGTCCATTCTGATTCCGGTATATTCGTTGTCTATTCTGATTCCCGTATATTCGTTGTCCATTCTGTTTCTTTCAGATTCCGGTATATTCATTGTCCATTCTGTTTCTTGCAGATTCCGGTATTTTGGTTGTCCATTCTGTTTCTTGTAGATTCCGGTATATTCGTTGTCCATTCTGATTCCCGTATATTCATTGTCTATTCTGTTTCTTGCAGATTCCGGTATATTCGTTGTCCATTCTGATTCCGGTATATTCGTTGTCCATTCTGATTCCGGTATATTCGTTGTCCATTCTGATTCCGGTATATTCGTTGTCCATTCTGATTCCCGTATATTCTTTGTCCATTCTGTTTCTTGCAGATTCCGGTATATTTGTTGTACATTCTGATTCCCGTATATTCTTTGTCCATTCTGTTTCTTGCAGATTCCGGTATATTTGTTGTACATTCTGATTCCGGTATATTCTTTGTCCATTCTGTTTCTTGCAGATTCAGGTATATTTGTTGTCCATTCTGATTCCGGTATATTTATTGTCCTTTCTGTTTCTTGCAGATTCCGGTATATCCGTTGTTCGTTCTGTTTCTTGTAGATTCCGGTATATCCGTTGTCCATTCTGATTCTGGGATACTCGTTGTCCATTCTATTTCTTGCAGATTCCGGTATATTCATTGTCCATTCTGTTTCTTGTAGATTCCGGTATATTCGTTGTCCATTCTGATTCCCGTATATTCATTGTCCATTCTGTTTCTTGTAGATTCCGGTATATTCGTTGTCCATTCTGATTCCGGTATATTCGTTGTCCATTCTGATTCCCGTATATTCGTTGTCCATTCTGATTCCTGTATATTCATTGTCTATTCTGTTTCTTGCAGATTCCGGTATATTCATTGTCCATTCTGTTTCTTGTAGATTCCGGTATATTCGTTGTCCATTCTGATTCCCGTATATTCATTGTCTATTCTGTTTCTTGCAGATTCCGGTATATTCGTTGTCCATTCTGATTCCGGTATATTCGTTGTCCGTTCTGATTCCAGTATATTCGTTGTCCGTTCTGTTTCTTGAAGATTCCGGTATATTCGCTGTCTGTTCTGTTTCTTGCAGATTATGGTATATTCGTTGTCCATTCTGATTCCCGTATATTCTTTGTCCATTCTGTTTCTTGCAGATTCCGGTATATTTGTTGTACATTCTGATTCCCGTATATTCTTTGTCCATTCTGTTTCTTGCAGATTCCGGTATATTTGTTGTACATTCTGATTCCGGTATATTCTTTGTCCATTCTGTTTCTTGCAGATTCAGGTATATTTGTTGTCCATTCTGATTCCGGTATATTCGTTGTCCTTTCTGTTTCTTGCAGATTCCGGTATATCCGTTGTTCGTTCTGTTTCTTGCAGATTCCGGTATATCCGTTGTCCATTCTGATTCTGGGATACTCGTTGTCCATTCTATTTCTTGCAGATTCTGGTATATTCATTGTCCATTCTGTTTCTTGTAGATTCCGTTATATTCGTTGTCCATTCTGATTCCGGTATATTCATTGTCCATTCTGTTTCTTGTAGATTCCGGTATATTCGTTGTCCATTCTGATTCCGGTATATTCGTTGTCCATTCTGATTCCCGTATATTCGTTGTCCATTCTGATTCCCGTATATTCGTTGTCCATTCTGATTCCCGTATATTCGTTGTCCATTCTGATTCCCGTATATTCGTTGTCCATTCTGATTCCCGTATATTCATTGTCCATTCTGTTTCTTGTAGATTCTGGTATATTCGTTGTCCATTCTGATTCCCGTATATTCATTGTCCATTCTGTTTCTTGTAGATTCCGGTATATTCGTTGTCCATTCTGATTCCGGTATATTCGTTGTCCATTCTGATTCCCGTATATTCGTTGTCCATTCTGATTCCCGTATATTCGTTGTCCATTCTGTTTCTTTCAGATTCCGGTATATTCATTGTCCATTCTGTTTCTTGCAGATTCCGGTATATTGGTTGTCCATTCAGTTTCGTGTAGATTCCGGTATATTCGTTGTCCATTCTGATTCCCGTATATTCATTGTCTATTCTGTTTCTTGTAGATTCCGGTATATTCGTTGTCCATTCTGATTCCGGTATATTCGTTGTCCATTCTGATTCCCGTATATTCGTTGTCTATTCTGATTCCCGTATATTCGTTGTCCATTCTGTTTCTTGCAGATTCCGGTATATTTATTGTCCATTCTCTATCTTGCAGATTCCCGTATATTCATTGTCTATTCTGTTTCTTGCAGATTCCGGTATATTCGTTGTCCATTCTGATTCCCGTATATTCGTTGTCCATTCTGATACCGGTATATTCGTTGTCTATTCTGATTCCGGTATATTCGTTGTCTATTCTGATTCCCGTATATTCGTTGTCCATTCTGTTTCTTTCAGGTTCCGGTATATTCATTGTCCATTCTGTTTCTTGCAGATTCCGGTATATTGGTTGTCCATTCTGTTTCTTGTAGATTCCGGTATATTCATTGTCTATTTTTTTTCTTGTAGATTCCTGGATATTCGTTGTTGTCCAATCTGACACAATGATATGGCAGTTCTGTTCCTCACTTCCTATTTCTTTTCTATACGTTATCTGTTTTTATTCAATTCCAACATTTTTTTTTATTATTATTCGAATAATTTTCAGCTTTTGATATTTCAGTTCTGACATTTTATCTACAACATAACTAGCATTAGGCTCGAAATACACACAGCTTTTTTTTTTTTCTTTTTTTTTTTTTGGGGGGGGGGGCGGGTCCAACAGGATAGAGAAGCACATATCGCCCCTATTTTCCATCCCATCTGAATCCACTTCTAGTTTTGGCACAAAATTTTCCCCTTTTAAATCATTTTCATTTTATTACTTATTTATTACTGTATTATCTATTATCTCTTTTCCATATTTCATTATGTCTCACTATAATTTATAACACAGTGCTCACCTATACTAGTTAGACCATCACATCACCATGCTCATTCAGCGATCATGTTTCCATTGTGCACATTTTCCACCTCCCCTTCTGAGATTGAATAATTGTCTCCCATCTCCATATTGTACATATCATACTCCATACTGTTCATATCATGCTCCATACTGTACATATCGTACCCCAAACTGTACATATCATGCTCCATACTGTACATATCGTACCCCATACTGTTCATATCATGCTCCATACTGTACATATCGTACCCCATACTGTACATATCATGCTCCATACTGTACATATCGTACCCCATACTGTACATATACTCCATACTGTACATATCATGCTCCATACTGCACATATCGTACTCCATACTGTACATATCATGCTCCATACTGTACATATTATGCTCCATACTGTACATATCGTACCCCATACTGTACAAATCATGCTCCATACTGTACATACCGTACCCCATACTGTACATATACTTCATACTGTACATATCATGCTCCATACTGCACATATCATACTTCATACTATACATATCATGCTCCATACTGCACTTATCATGCTCCAGACTGTACATATACTCCATACTGCACATATCATGCTCCATACTGGCTCTGACAGTCACCAATGTGATGAAGGAAATAGACAGCGCTCCATGGTGCAGACACATTGCTAGTAAACTCTCCTGATACAATGACCATTAAAAACATTTATTAAAAAAACTCTGCACAATGCGTTTGCCTGACCGACCGCCTCCTCAGGTGCACTGATGAGGTGCAACAGAACCCGCAATGACACGAACACAACGCACATGCACGGTCCACAGACTGTGGCATCACCTGGTATGGCTCCCCGTGTTATGTACTGCGCTGTACTAGATGGCAGCCGGAGCGGTGCAGCATGCTGCCTCTTGCAGATACCCCATCTACCTATGTTATTCTCCTTTGGGTATCTAGCTACTTACCATGATGTTCTGCCGCCACTCACATATCAGGTTCTATTCTATTATGTAGGCTGTACCATCATATGCATATATAGTACAGTGGTGCCTTGGATTAGGAGCATAATTCGTTCCAGGACCGTGCTTGTAATCCAAATCCACTCTTGGATTTGGACAATTTCACACCCCAAAAATAATGATTTATTATTCTGAATATCATGTAAAACAAGTGAAACAAACATTCAGAAACAGCAGAATATGTGATATTATAAATTACTGTACAGTAATGGAGAGGATGGGAAACACAAGGGCGGACAGAGACTGCAGGGAGCATGAAGGAATGTCCCCTGATGTAAGCCCCAGCCTGAAGTGGATCTGCTATGATTTGGAAAGTGAGGGGGACTTCCTGGGTCAGAATACAGGGCTGTAGACCCACTATGCAGACCATGCCCTCCCCCCACTCGCCTTTCCACCCATTACAGGGAGCTCTTAAACCAAAGCAATGCTCTTAAACCAAGTCACAATTTTGAAAAACTGTGAGCTCTTAAACCAAAACTCCCTTAAACCAAGTTACTCTTAAACCAAGGTACTACTGTATATAAGAAAGTAGGTGGAGGACAGCATTTTCTTCAGACAAGTGTTATAACTTTATTGCGCCAATCTGCATAGTACATTACAACGTTTCAAGCATAAAAATGGGTTGTACATAATGCCATTTTATATACAAAATAACCAATCACCAAACAAGTACAATTAAAAACATCCAATCAGCAGCATGGAGTGGGTAGTACCTCTTAATATTCCCATAAACATAGGTAGAGGTCACCGGCACTACTCTCTATCGGCGGTTTACTTGTAGAAACTTGCCATATCTATTGGACTATGCATTGTTTGCCCCGGGGGTGCTCCTCGTAAAAACAGTATATAGACAGTCCAAGTAGAGGGAGAGAAGGAGACAAGGGCACTCACCCATCTGTGGCAAAATGATTCCTTTATTTGCAAAGCGTGCAGTTAAAAGTCCATGAAGATATCACGACATGCGGGCAGACGCCATACCACTATCACAGTGCTAACATGATGGCCATTTCGCGCGCATGCGCGCTTCTACGGATGACGCCTCTCCCATCGGCAACAGGTGAAATACCTGTAGTGACGTACTGGGAGTGGGCGTTACAAAAATGTAACAGGTAAAAACCCATTTTTTACATAAAAACAAACAATGTACTCTGTGTATACTTAAAAGCGACCTATATGAACATATTCAGTTCTATCTTGTCGTTTAAACCGCACTTTCCTTGTGCTCCTGTAGTTAATATATATCGTGCTTCTATCTTCAGTAGTTCTGTGTTTAAATCTTGTCCCGGTTTATGCATAACTCTTTTTAGACCTGTATATGAGAGACAATTAGTGTCTCCGTTATGTTGTGTGTGAACGTGTTCTACGATTTTAGTTGTTGCTTTTCTATTTTTTATAGCATAGATGTGTTCATAGAACCTGCGGTTAAGGGGCCGCAGGGTCTTGCCGATATAGAACATACCGCAACTGCATAGGATTGCGTAAACTACGCATTTTGTTCTGCAACATATGCATTCATTTATATTATATTGAATTCCACCTAAGGTCACGGTTTTTGTTGTCAAAGCCTGCTCACAGAAAGAGCAATTGCCGCACTTAAACATGCCTCTAGGTGGCCTGGATTTAATCCACATTGTATCTTCTCTATTGCTAAATTTGCTACGTACTAATATATCTTTAAGGTTTTTACACCTTTTGAATGCTATTGTAGGTTGTTCTGTGACACATTTTGACAAGATTGGATCATTCTTTATAAGGTACCAATTTTTATTTATTACTTCTTTTATAGTAGACGCCATGGGACTATATTTAAAAGCTAGCGTGATGTTTTGTTTATTTTGTTGGCCCCTATCTGAAGTTCTTTTCTTATAACTCTTATTGTACAGTAGGGATTTTCTATCCTTGGAGAAGGCCCTTTCCTCCGCCTTCTGGAGCTCCCTCATTGGATAACCCTGTTGGACTAACCTGAGGGTCAGCTCTTTGGCTTTTTCTCTGAACGTAATGTCTGTACTATTAATGCGTCTTAAGCGCAAATATTGCCCGTATGGTAAAGCTAGTTTTACATGAGGGGGGTGGTAACTGTTGAAGTGTAACAGGGAGTTGCACGCTGTGGATTTATGGTAGCTTACTACTGTCAATTCATTATTGACGATTTTTACTGTAGTATCTAAGAACTCTAATTCAGATGTGCTCAATTTGCTTGTAAAAGCCCGTCACCAAAAGTCACCCGAAAATTCACAAATCTTTGGATTGTCCACCAGGAAGACCCATAGTGTCCGGAGTGGGCAGCATTACTGAACCTCTTTCCCAATATATTGATTGGCTATTGCGGCCACTTCTGGACGAGGTACCAGCTCTGATTAAAGATACCAACGAATTTTTAAAAGCCATAGACACGACTGTCTGGCCTGAAGGGGCTTTCTTAACGTCAATTGACGTAGAAAGCCTATACACAAGAATCCCTCAGACCTTAGCCGTAAACATAATTGGATCCTTCCTTAGGAGAATAGGGAAGAGCACGAATTTTGTTGATTTTGTTTGCGAAGCACTAAGTTTCATTTTGGAAAATAATGCTTTTGTTTTTAATGAAGTTTGGTACCAACAACAGTACGGTACCGCAATGGGTACGCCAGTTTCATGTACTCTGGCGAATTTATTTTTGGCAGAATTTGAGAGAGCTATGATTTTTAGTGAGAACAATCCGTTTACAAGAGCGATAAGTGCTTATTATCGCTTTGTCGACGATATTTTCATTATTTGGAACGATACCCCAGAGACTTTTGGTGACTTCGTAAAGTATATCAACAATAATACGTTTAATATGGCTTTTACAAGCAAATTGAGCACATCTGAATTAGAGTTCTTAGATACTACAGTAAAAATCGTCAATATTGAATTGACAGTAGTAAGCTACCGTAAATCCACAGCGTGCAACTCCCTGTTACACTTCAACAGTTACCACCCCCCTCATGTAAAACTAGCTTTACCATACGGGCAATATTTGCGCTTAAGACGCATTAATAGTACAGACATTACGTTCAGAGAAAAAGCCAAAGAGCTGACCCTCAGGTTAGTCCAACGGGGTTATCCAATGAGGGAGCTCCAGAAGGCGGAAGAAAGGGCCTTCTCCAAGGATAGAAAATCCCTACTGTACAATAAGAGTTATAAGAAAAGAACTTCAGATAGGGGCCAACAAAATAAACAAAACATCACGCTAGCTTTTAAATATAGTCCCATGGCGTCTACTATAAAAGAAGTAATAAATAAAAATTGGTACCTTATAAAGAATGATCCAATCTTGTCAAAATGTGTCACAGAACAACCTACAATAGCATTCAAAAGGTGTAAAAACCTTAAAGATATATTAGTACGTAGCAAATTTAGCAATAGAGAAGATACAATGTGGATTAAATCCAGGCCACCTAGAGGCATGTTTAAGTGCGGCAATTGCTCTTTCTGTGAGCAGGCTTTGACAACAAAAACCGTGACCTTAGGTGGAATTCAATATAATATAAATGAATGCATATGTTGCAGAACAAAATGCGTAGTTTACGCAATCCTATGCAGTTGCGGTATGTTCTATATCGGCAAGACCCTGCGGCCCCTTAACCGCAGGTTCTATGAACACATCTATGCTATAAAAAATAGAAAAGCAACAACTAAAATCGTAGAACACGTTCACACACAACATAACGGAGACACTAATTGTCTCTCATATACAGGTCTAAAAAGAGTTATGCATAAACCGGGACAAGATTTAAACACAGAACTACTGAAGATAGAAGCACGATATATATTAACTACAGAAGCACAAGGAAAGTGCGGTTTAAACGACAAGATAGAACTGAATATGTTCATATAGGTCGCTTTTAAGTATACACAGTGTACATTGTTTGTTTTTATGTAAAAAATGGGTTTTTACCTGTTACATTTTTGTAACGCCCACTCCCAGTACGTCACTACAGGTATTTCACCTGTGACCGATGGGAGAGGCGTCATCCGTAGAAGCGCGCATGCGCGCGAAATGGCCATCATGTTAGCACTGTGATAGTGGTATGGCGTCTGCCCGCATGTCGTGATATCTTCATGGACTTTTAACTGCACGCTTTGCAAATAAAGGAATCATTTTGCCACAGATGGGTAAGTGCCCTTGTCTCCTTCTCTCCCTCTACTTGGACTGTCTTAATATTCCCAGCAACATTATATATGTCCCTTTTTTATCATCACATCATACATATTAATTTCCTACATTATCCGGGATCCATCCAAGTCCCTTGTCACACTCCATGATGTCCTCTGATTCCACCGGCAACAAGATACAGTGCCATTATTATCATGTCGACCCCGGCATTGGGCTTATAAACAATCCAACTCTGGTTGCGCACAGAATCCTTCCCGATTGGCAGTCCACTGACGTCAGAATTCACTGGTCATTAATATCCCTCGGTGATTGGACCAAGTAATGACAAGTGAATTCTGACATCAGTGGACTGCCAATCGGGAAGGATTCTGTGCGCAACCACAGTTGGATTGTTTATAGGCCCAATGCCGGGGTCAAGACTGTGCATCGGATGGTGTATTTCCGCGAATCCAACCTTGGTTTTTGACTTATATAGTATAAGTCTCCACCAAGGAGCTGATCTCTTATATATACACTTCAACCCAGATGGGGACCTACACTACCCCTACATGGATAGGTAGTTATTCCAGCAGCGGCTTACCCCTGAGGTTTGGCATATTATCTGGGATAGAGCTGGAGGTGCTTGTCCCCTATTAAGGGGATAGGGGACAACAAAGAGATCATGGGGTCTCGGACCTTCAAGCCCCCCAGCGATCTCCCTATTGCCCCCAGCGTCTGTGGTATAAATGGAGCCACAGGTACAGCATGAGGCCAGTGGCGGTCTTTGGCACCAAGCCCCCCAGCGATCTCCCTATTGCCCCCAGCGTCTGTGGTATAAATGGAGCCACAGGTACAGCATGAGGCCCACAGCTCTATTAATTCTTATGGAGCCAGAGATCAGCGGTGAGATCAGGTTACTCTTTTTGGCAGCTCCATAGAAATGAATAGAGACAAGGTCTTGTGCTGTACCTGCGG
The DNA here is from genome assembly GCF_027789765.1 of Dendropsophus ebraccatus. Classification (NCBI taxonomy): domain Eukaryota; kingdom Metazoa; phylum Chordata; class Amphibia; order Anura; family Hylidae; genus Dendropsophus; species Dendropsophus ebraccatus. Next base: position 78,995,683 of record NC_091466.1, on the reverse strand, counting down.
CTCTATTCATAGCACAGAAGCCTCTCTCTGACCATCACAGGTGCATTAACAAGCTCGAGCCGTCTCCCACCCCCCATCCTCTTTTTCCGGATCTCTCCTTCTCCATGTTTTTGTACGTCACTCTGGGATGTTACCCCTGTGAGCGGTGATCACTCCCCCATTGTTTATCTACGTCTTCCCTCCATTGTTTGCAGTAACTGTTACTTTGTGAAAAACGTTAAAACACAAGTAGACTGGAAAGTGCGCGGCGGACGTTGTGACCTGCTGGACGTGCAGCCATACTACAAGGCTCCAGAGGTCAGGCAGACCCTGGGACCGCACATGCCGTGATGACATCACTGAAACCGCTATCAGTGTGGTTTTTAGGGGGGCCGTTGTTTAATGCTGCCTACGGCCACAATTAGCACGATTATGGTGACCAGGTGCAGTATAGAGCTTCCGGCCATAGGTAGCATTAACGGCCACAGGAGCACGGTGTGAAGCGCCCCTTAATAAGTCATCAGTTCCATAGACTTCATGGTCGCTCCGGGGGCCTCCAGTTATCATGCTGCTTATAACAAGCTTCCTTATTGTGCCCATAGAAACCAGTCACAGCTCAGCTTTCATTATACCAGAGCAATGTGAGAAATGAATTGGTTGCTATGCGATAATCCTGCTATGACGTCATACTTCTCCCCTGTGGTGACCCGTACTGTTCCGGCTCTGCAAACCGTTCTCTTAGCCCGTCAAAACCAACGAAGCGCGCGTCACGTGACTTGGACCGGTCACGTGACACTCTGACGTCAGAAAGTCCTTACCAATTATAGTATTTAGCCTATACCATTTAGCCCCTGCCGAGAGGGAGAGCCCAAAAAACAATCTGTGTTGAATATAACATGACAGGCGAGTCCGGTCTATATGGCGGATTGTTCAGCTGCTTCTGAATATTTATCATCCAGTATCTATACTCAGTCTGCGAGCGCTGATATCCCACTAGAAAAATCCACCCCCTGGAGCTAGCAGTGGTCTCGTCCAGTGTCCTCTCTGTAGTCTCCAGCGATCGGGCGGCGCACGGTGACAGGTGAGGACGGGCCTGAACCACCGGGACGGTGTGGGGTTGTGGGGTGTCCCTGCACAGGGAGTAATACACATGGGGGAGGTCAGAGGGGCGGGATTCCGGGGTCCCTAGAGATTTGGGGGTAAAGTTAAAAGGAATGAGGGGTTTAATATGGAATGTTGGGGTCCCTGTAATTGATGAAGCATTGGGGGCTTAAAGGGGGTCTGAGGAGGAGGTCCCCTGCCATGTGGAGGGTGTGAGGAGGTCCCCCTGCCATGTGGAGGGTGTGAGGAGGTCCCCCTGCCATGTGGAGGGTCTGGGATGGGGGGGTCCTTTGCTATGAGGAGGGTCTGGGGTGGGGGGGTCCTTTGCTATGAGGAGGGTCTGGGGTGGGGGGGTCCTTTGCTATGAGGAGGGTCTGGGGTGGGGGGGTCCTTTGCTATGAGGAGGGTCTGGGGTGGGGGGGTCCTTTGCTATGAGGAGGGTCTGGGGTGGGGGGGTCCTTTGCTATGAGGAGGGGGTGGGGTGGGGGGGTCCTTTGCTATGAGGAGGGTCTGGGGTGGGGTGGGGGGGTCCTTTGCTATGAGGAGGGTCTGGGGTGGGGTGGGGGGGTCCTTTGCTATGAGGAGGGTCTGGGGTGGGGGGGTCCTTTGCTATGAGGAGGGTCTGGGGTGGGGGGGTCCTTTGCTATGAGGAGGGTCTGGGATGGGGCGGTCCTTTGCTATGAGGAGGGTCTGGGGTGGGGTGGGGGGGTCCTTTGCTATGAGGAGGGTCTGGGATCAGTGGTGTTAGGCCTGAAGAACCTGTAATATCGGGGGGTCAGGAACCTCTGCTGCAGTATACAATGTCCCTGTTCTGGTTCTATAACGCGCCATCTTTCTCCGGCAGCCGCCATGGTGAATATTGTGACGCACATCCGGGAGGCGTGGACGTACGCACTGCTGCCGGCAGGAGTCCTGATTGGATATTACCTGGATAGGTGGAATGTTTCCCGGATGACGCTCTACAAGAACAAGAGCAAACTCTTCCAGAGGTAATGAGATCCCCCCCCCCCCCCCCACACACATATATATAGGTAATGAGATCCCCACTCACACATATATATATATATATATACACCACCACCCACCAGGCCTGTTAGGGGTTTTCCTCCTCTTTCTAACGTTTATTCTTTCTTTCCGCAGGGAGCTGAAGCCCAATGAGGAGGCCTGGAAGTGAAGTCGGGGGGGCGGCCACCGATCCAGCAAACCATTACAATTCCTATTTGTGCAGAAGCTGTTCTATGTATAATAAATAAGAGTTGGGTTATAATATCTTTCCATTTATGTGTCTGGAATTCCTTATAGATCGGCCGTGTGAATATATTGTCCAGCTTCTCAGGGCCGGTGTGGGCTGTCATGTGGATGGGATGTGATAGGAGCGCTCTATTCACATATGACTGGGATGGGATGACAGCACACATGGAAGATCACCTCTCAGAAAGCGTAATGTGCGGCATCCAAACCACTGGGACCCCCACAGATCATGAGAACGAGGGCAGCACATGCTTCATGCCCCTCCATTCTACTCTATGGGCTGACTAAAGGGAGAAACCCCAGTACAGTGTGTGTGACTGCCACCTGGTTCTATTACAGGACCCCATTCTTGTAAATGGGGGTAAAAGCAGTCACACACCAACCAATCAGACAATTATCCCCTTTCCTGAGGAGAGAGTGTCCTATGATGGAAACCCCCTTTAAATGGAACCAATCAGTAAGACTGTGCTGATCAGGTTCCCTGCCTCAGAGTATAGATTTGCTGTGCAGCTTGTGGAGCATAGACCAGCCGCAGGAGGCAAAGAGAGAAGTGGCGGCTAGTCATCTGGGCTGGGAGCCCACCTGGTACTAGTCATGGCTCTCTGCCAGTCAGTGCGCAGTGTGGGGATGACTGACAGGCGGAAAGGTCACTAATGGGGCTCTCTGCCTGTCAATCATCCCCACACTGACAGGCAGAGAGCAGTGACTAGTCACGGTTGGCTCCTCCGCCCAGATGACTAGTTGCCAACCCTCTCCCGGCCTTGTGTGGCTCCGCAAACTGCACAGTAGATCAATACTCTGCTGCTGGGAACCTGATCAGCACAATCATGCTGATTGATACCCTTTAAATACATTATCCAGGATTAAAGGGCTTATCTAGTGCTATAAAAACATGGCCACTTTTGTGCCACTCTTCTCTCCAGATTGGGTGGGGTTTGACACTCCATTAAAGGGGTTGTCCAGTGTGGGGGGACCAGGGAGGAGGTGGCTGAAATAAAAGACGGCCACTCACCTCCCCGGTTTCAGCGGCGGGTCCTGCATCACGGTGCTCCGGTCCCCGGCCGCTTCCGGGTGTCTGACGCCGCCCGAGACGCTCAGTGAAGGAGGCGGGATCCGTGTGAAGTCCGCTCGGATGCCGCCTCCTTCACTGAGTGGCTGAGCGGCCCTGAGACGTAGCGTCTCGGGCAGCGTTAGACACCGGGAAGCGGCCGGGGACCGGAGCGCCGCGATGAGTGAGCCGCCGCTGGAACCGGAGAGGTGAGTGGACGTCTTTTATTTCAGCCACCTCCTCCCCGGTCTCCCCCAAAAAGTGCCCCCACACTGGACAACCCCTTTAAAGTAAATGGAGCGTAATTGCAAACCACACCTGACCTGGAGACAAGAGTGGGGTAAAAGCCATGTTTTTGTAGCGCTGGATAACCCCTTTAATAAGGCATATCTTCTTCCAGACACAGCGCCACCCCTGTCCTCTGCTTATGTGTGGTATTGCAGCTCAGTTCCATAGAAGTGAATGGAGACGACTTGTAATACCACACACAGCCTGAGGACAGGAGTGGTGCTGTTTTCCTAATCCTGGATATTACTTTCAAGATGCTGCTGATTAATAACCTAGTCTAGTAACCAATCCCAGCTGTATGGGCAGCACATCTCAGTGCATCATGTATGTAGACGCTGAATATAAATATTCTAACATGAATGTGGGAGAATTAGGCGAAGCTGTAGCCGGCTGCCAGACATGCCAGAAGAGCTCAGCTCAGAGGGAGGCTAATAGAACTGCTGCCCATTGTAAAGATGGCGGCCTCGAATCAAACCATTTGATCACGTCAAACGCTTCAGACGTCGCCCTGTCATGTGATCTAAAGCTGGTCACCTGATCGCGTTCCACGTGATCTGTCTGTGGGTCTACGATTGGACGGGACGTTACCGGCACCTCCATGACGTATGCAGTAGGGGTGTGGCCGGCAGCTGAAACAAATAAACATGGAGGTTATCTTTCATGAAAAAGTAAGTTGTGATGTGTGTGCGCGGCCGAGCGGGGGAGACGGGGACGGGATGGCGGGCGGGCAGTGCGGGGTGTGCACGGCTCAGGGCGGGGGTCTCTGCATGGCTGACTGTGAGAGCCACAAACATCAGCAATTACCTCAGGAGAAGCAGAGAGAAAGCCAAAGTGTAATAATACAGGAGAGCTGTGACGTCACAGCTGTATATATATATATATATATATATAGTTATTATACAGGAGACATCACAGCTGTGTATATATATATAGTGTTATTATACAGGAGACATCACAGCTGTATATATATATATATATAGTTATTATACAGGAGACATCACAGCTGTATATATATATATATAGTGTTATTATACAGGAGACATCACAGCTGTGTATATATATAGTGTTATTATACAGGAGGAGACATCACAGCTGTATATATATAGTGTTATTATACAGGAGACATCACAGCTGTATATATATAGTGTTATTATACAGGAGACATCACAGCTGTGTATATATATATAGTGTTATTATACAGGAGACATCACAGCTGTATATATATATATAGTGTTATTATACAGGAGACATCACAGCTGTATATATATATAGTGTTATTATACAGGAGACATCACAGCTGTATATATATATAGTGTTATTATACAGGAGACATCACAGCTGTATATATATATATAGTGTTATTATACAGGAGACATCACAGCTGTATATATATATATATATATATATAGTGTTATTATACAGGAGACATCACAGCTGTGTATATATATATAGTGTTATTATACAGGAGGAGACATCACAGCTGTATATATATATAGTTATTATACAGGAGACATCACAGCTGTATATATATATAGTTATTATACAGGAGACATCACAGCTGTATATATATATAGTTATTATACAGGAGACATCACAGCTGTATATATATATAGTGTTATTATACAGGAGACATCACAGCTGTATATATATATAGTTATTATACAGGAGACATCACAGCTGTATATATATATATATAGTTATTATACAGGAGACATCACAGCTGTATATATATATAGTTATTATACAGGAGACATCACAGCTGTATATATATATAGTGTTATTATACAGGAGACATCACAGCTGTATATTATATATAGGTTATTATACAGGAGACATCACAGCTGTATATATATATAGTGTTATTATACAGGAGACATCACAGCTGTATATATATATAGTGTTATTATACAGGAGACATCACAGCTGTATATATATATAGTGTTATTATACAGGAGGAGACATCACAGCTGTATATATATATAGTGTTATTATACAGGAGACATCACAGCTGTATATATATATAGTGTTATTATACAGGAGACATCACAGCTGTATATATATATAGTGTTATTATACAGGAGACATCACAGCTGTATATATATATAGTGTTATTATACAGGAGACATCACAGCTGTATATATATATATAGTGTTATTATACAGGAGACATCACAGCTGTATATATATATAGTGTTATTATACAGGAGACATCACAGCTGTATATATATATAGTTATTATACAGGAGACATCACAGCTGTGTATATATA